>NC_050449.1:116524943-116814943 GCF_903995425.1 Onychomys torridus | reverse complement strand
TGCTAAATTAAATCTATATAATCAAATAAAAAAAGTAGAGGCTTCTGAGTCTCTTGGGTTCTTCTTTTCAAGGGATATTTAGCTACTGTCTCAACTGTTTCCACTGTAGGATCAGCCAGATAAGATGGGTGTGTAGTGTGTACACTCTGCCTAAGAAGCAGCACAGGCCCAGCTTAAGCTGACAGCGCAGCATTATGGAAATAGGTAAAGGACCCTTCCTTCTAAGGCTGTTCCCCAGCCACTGCATAGACCTTTGCCAGGGAGCCAGTCTGCCCCACTGCAAAGTCTTCAAGTGGATCAAGAAGGAACACTGCAATTCTACCCTGGAACCTCTCAAATATAAGAGATTAACACAATTTGGGGGTATGTTTGAGTTGATGAGGTTACTAGAAATACAAAAAGGACAGGATAGTTAAAAAATATAGATGTTTGTTTTGCTCTATGGCACTGGGGATAGAAGCCATGATCTCACACATAATGTAAGTGCTTCACACTAATTAAATTTCTCAGCCTTAAAGAGTACTTTCTTGAACTTAGAAGCATGCTAGTGAGGATTCTAGGGGGTTCATGATATATATTTAAGATATATTTCAAAAAATCCTCAAAAGTAATCTCTTATCATTGACATTGAAAAGCTTTTCATTTTCCAGTCTGTTTTCAGCTCTCCAATGCTACAAACAATATTTCAGTAACTGTATTAAATCATTACAAAAATGTGAATTTCCATTGGAGAATTTAATGACTGATTCAATTTCTGTACTTTTTGCTTTCTAATCAATGCTTACTATTAAGTTGAATTTTACTGAAGCATCAATGTTGTTTTTGTTTGTTTGTTTGTTTTTTATTAATCCTCTACCTCTTCGGTTACTGGTACCTTTAACATTTTTAGTTTTAAAATATTTTTGTAATATTACTTTTTAACACTGTTTAAAACCCTTAAATGACCCATTGGTTTAAATAATATTTTTTTTATAAAAGTAAGTTTAAAACCTACAGTGTGAATTGTTTTCTGAAGGTTGCAGAATGCCACACTTGGCAGCTCCAGGCACTAAGAGTATTAGAAAGGATTGTCTCAACTTAGTATGTTCTGAAAATGTTTTTAATCCTTAAATGTCTTTGTGAATAGCTGAACTCATTTTCTATTCAACCAACGTATTAATAAATCTGTCTCAAGAACTTCTCATGCACAGCAAGTTGGGTAGACCACAGTTGTGACTTCTCAGAGATTTCCATGCACAGCAAATTGAGTGGACCAAGGCTGTGATTTCTCAGAGCTGGTAATGAGACATGGAGCAGCAGAGTCACTAGGGAATTACTGATCCCTTTAAATTACTGATCTTACCACTCACTTGGTATGCGGGTACCAGTCTATCTTAGACTACAGATATCAGCCACACATTCTTCTAGCCTTTACCCTCCCTCTCTTCCTATCTCTTCCCTTTCTTCTTCCATGCCTCCTTTCCTTTCTACTCTTTTTTTTTTTTTTTTTTTTCTGAGTCAGTGTCTTATGTATCCCAGGTAACTGGTTATGTACCCAAAGACTATCTTGAAATCCTGATCCTTCTACCTCTGAGACCTCCCAGTTGTGGAGATTACAGACATGTACAACCACTGGATATTTTAGTGTTTCCTTCATTTAGAGATGGAATGCAAAAAAAGTAGAAGGAATACTTTCCCAGCTCTTGTTTTCCAACAGAAAATGTAATTTTAAAAAATGGCATTTCAGGTGGCCATTCTTTCATGAACAATCATCCAACTTTGTTTTTTAAAGTTATACTTTATTCCTTTCAGCACTATTTGGCTTATTTTTCTTAAGAGAATGAAGGGAAGTTAACAGTGCATAGAGTACATGTTTTATCTTTCAAGTCAAGGCCTGGTGAATTTCTTGCCATTCACATGATCCTATGTGCCAGTATTAGTCAGGGCACATAGCAGCATGGGTAGAAGGAGAAAATGGAAGGCTTTTCTGGCTTATAAGAGCCACTTGGTTTGTTGGATTAGTCATGTAGACCTTTTTGGGAGATTGAAGGACTGTAAAAACTTCTAGTTAGTGTCTGGGAATTTCCTCAAAGACACATGTGGAAATATATCTCACTTGTTCAATTATAACTCAAAATACTTAAAGTGATAATCAAGGTTAACCATCACAGGGGTGTCATCCCTGAAGAAGGTTCTAAGTAACTAACAGATTTGAGTAGCTGGGATTTAAGCAAATGGCAGGATTTCTTTCTGTTTAGAAAATAAAAAAATTATATTAAAATTAGAAAAAAACTAATGGGAGGATGTTTTTCTGCACACTCCATGTAGTTATGTCTCTGTTTAAGCAACTCAGCTCCCACCCTAGTCTAAACCACTGCACTAAGCCAGTCTAATTAAAAGATATGAAAAAAACCTGTTGATAAAAACGTACTGTATGTACATAGCTTGGTCACACTATCACAACACAATGGCTTTAGAAGAAGCTTAGCCTGCCAAAATATAGTTTACATGGAGGCAACACATATGCATAGACTTCTTTCATGTCACATGCACTCATGGATTCACATTGCTGTGCCCCTTTGGAAAATAGCCAAAAATTTACCAGCTTTACTCTTTGGACATCTGGCAGGGGCATAACAGGTGCCACATGTACAAAGGCTTAGCCAGTAGTTATTTGAACAGCTCCAAAGAGTCACAAACAATATGTCTTGTCTGATGATTATAAGATTTTCTTCAGTCTCTTAGCAGTTAATTTGGACAATTTCAGTTTTCCAGGTGTGCTAGCTTTTGGCTCACTTCAGGGAAGAGTTTGAACAAAACAGACATTATAAAACTTGGTCTTTATTGCTAAAAAGGGAAACTCAGAAGATTGAATATTTAACTTACTATTGGCCTCGAATGGAAGCAAATGCAAAGCAGAGCACAGGATGACAGATGTCCATGATGTCATCACTTGCATGTCTAAGTGCTGTTGTGAAATCAGGAACACAACCTCCAGGCCAGAATACAAAGCCCAAAAGGATGGCTTGGTCCTCTTCTTACTAAAGCTCTTTGTTTCTCTCTAATGCTGACTCTGAAGGTATTTCCCCAAATACACAAACATTGGCTTCAATGATTTGGAAGATGGGAAAGAGCAGGGTGAACTCATGGAGTAGATGGTCCAGTGTCTAGAACCCATTCCTATTCACTTGCTGTGTGATATATATCTGATCTTTCATTTACAAATTGAAAAAAAAATGTACTGTGTACACTGGCAGTTCCCAAGCTAAGGCAGGCTCCTGGGAGAGTGACCTGTACTCACTGCCACTTGAGAATGGAACTGCTTCCTGCTTCTTAAACTGAGATGCTGAGATTTCCCCTAGATCTCCAGCCTACAGTTGGACATTGTAGGACTCCTTAGCCTCTGGGAGTATAGGTTAGTTTTATCCATGCTCTATTTTGAAAGGAATTGAGGAAGGGGAAAACATGATCAAAATATATTGTATGAGGTTTTTTTTTTTCAAAAAAATGTTTAAAAAAGACCTAGTTATATTTCTGCATACTACATTGTATCTCTTCCTAGGGAAACTTCTAATACATCCTCATGATTATTGTGGGTGAAGCAGAGATACCTTTGCTTTCAAGGCCTCCAGCAAGATTAGAACAATAAATATGCTGGGAGGAGAGGAGATAACAGAACTCACCCAAATCCTGAGCACAGCCAATATTGGAGTCTGCAGTAGTGTTCAGGTTAGAGACAGGTGATTGTTGGGATGGTTGATCTGGGTGGAAAAGAGTTTAGAAACCACACACACACACTTTACTTTCCAAAGTGAAGGCAAACACAATAGAAACTATTGACGACAGAATACAAGCTCAGCTGGTAGAAATAAAATGCTTAAAGGAGACAAAAGCTTCAGCTGAAACTGGCCATGAGATTCTAATCCCACAAAGGACTGGCACATATTTTTATCAGTTTTCTACAGGAGAGCAACTGAGAAGAGAGAATTAGAAACACAAAGACAAAATTTGTATCTTGGTCTATTGTAGGGCCCTGGCCTCCCAATTTGGGTAACTGCCACCTTGCTTGCTGATTTTGACCTTGATGTCCTCCCTATGCTGATTCCCTGCCAGTCTCCACCCTCCTGAATGTTTAAGGGAAGTTCCTTGTTTGTGTATCCTGCATATTGGGCATTAGATATAAGATTTTAAACACCAGTAGCAAACTTCTGCCCTTCAGGGGTTCTCCCATTGTGCTGTAAGCCTGTATTTAAGGTTTCCTCCCTCTTTCAATAAACAGCATTTGGCATTTTGCTGAGGCAAATCTCTTTCTCTCTCTCTCTCTCTCTCTCTCTCTCTCCTCTCTCTCTCTCTCTCTCTCTCTCTCTCTCTCTCTCTCTCTCTCTCTTAAGATTTATTTATTTATTATACATACAGAATTCTGTCTTCATGTGTCCATGCAGGCCAGAAGAGGGCACCAGATCTCATCACAGGTGGTTGTGAGCCACCATGTGGTTGCTGGGAATTGAACTCAGGACCTCTGGAAGAGCAGTCCATGCCCTTTTAGATCCACAGCCCCTTGCTTGGACACAGTGAACGGGTGGTGGTAGCGCAGGCATTATCACTACAGTCTATAACTGTTTTCCAAAAGCAGAAGAGAGTTCTTCTCAAATAATGGTTCACAGAAAATGATTTCATTTAAGTCCCATATGACTTGAGGTGACAATATAATGCAAATCATTTCATAGGATGATCACCTCAATTGTCTTTTTCCACCTGTTATGTACAACTATGTGAAATACTAGGTTACCTAGCCATTGAAATTTGGGTATAATTATGATAAGCAAAGACCATTGACAAAAACTATAGTAGTTTTATAGTCTTTAAAAAGGACTTTGAAAACGTGATGACAATTGTTCCTGCTATCACATTACTATTGTGATCCTCCCTTGGAGTCGCCCAATTGGATGTTTTGGTCAGCTGTTTTTTTTTTTTTTTTTTTTTTTTTTATCAATGGACTGAACCTGTTGGGAACTACACAAAAAAGCTGGAGATTACAAAATGTGTGTGCATCTATACCAGTGAACTTCATACATGTGTCAAGCATTTACAGGAAACATCGTCCCCTGAAATCAACTCTCTCAGTGACTGTATGTAAAGCTGAAAATGACAGCGTAATTTTAAGCCTATCCTAAAGACCAATCTCTACATTTTTGGTAGTTTTAAATTTAGAAGTAGAAACCCCTTTATGAATGTGAAGTTATCGAAGAACCATTAAAGGTCAAGTTCTTGTTGATTGTAAACACCTTAGTTTGCACAGTAAGGGGACACTTGGGTCCTCTGAGTCCATATGTCCTTGGTGCAGCATCAGTCACTGACTTAGATTCACCCAGGAAACAAGCAGTAAGATTTCCAGTCAGGTATCAGGAGAAGCCCTGTTTGACACCTCTGGGTTTGCTGTGTGGAAACATCAATACTGAGACTGCCCAGGGCTGTACTCCTATCCATGTTTAGCCCCCAAAAGTTGATGATTATAAACCGTGAGGAAGAAATGGGGTGTGGTAAGAGAAGGCAAGTGCCACATCTGTAACCCCTCATCCATTTCAGGGTGTTTTCATTCTCAGCATGATCACACAGAAATGGCAACTTCTCCCTTCAGTCATTGACTTCAGGTTGACATTCTATAACACAAGAGGAAATTGTATTAAAAGGATTTTGCTTTCATCGCTTTTTTTAATTCTCTAAAAAATATTAAGAGGATCTGTCAGTCAAGTTGCTATACAAATGTGGGAAACATGCCGAGCGGTGGTGGCACATGCCTTTAATCCTAGCACTTGGGAGGCAGAAGCACGTGGATCTCTATGAGTTCGAGGCCAGCCTGGACTAGGAAAGGTACAAAGCTAAACAGAGAGACCTTGTCTCAAAAACAAAACAAAAAACAAACAAACAAAAAACAAATGTGGGAAACAAGACAAAAAAACTGACTTAGTATATAAACTAGACGTTTATATAGAATAACATCCTTATGAACAAACAGAAATGCTGACTGTTTCACATGTGACCTTCTGATCTGGAAGAAGAGTAAGAATGAGCCAATAACATTCATTCTCTTCCTTGGACAATAGGTCCTTTCCATATCTGGTGATAAAATAAGGGTGATCTATAAATACTTCAATTTAATGTAAATTGACCCTCAAAGGGTAAGTTTTAATAGCAAGTAGGCTCTGGATTTGTCTTGGCCTGAAGTTTAGTTTTGTTATGCCAATGATTTATTTGTGATTTGATTTCAGGAAGTTGGTTTACACAAAGCATGTGAACTGTGTAGCATGCAGTGGCTTCTTGCTTTCTTGGTTCTTGTTACTTCACAGAGAAAACGTGGCAGTGACAGAGTCTAAATCCCACCTCCAGGACAGACTTTGATGAGGAGTGTTGGGTCCTGAAATTGTGCAAATAATGGGGAGCAGAACACCAAAGTCTAAATACTAGAAGCAACATTTATTCAAAAACACCCATGGAAAAGAAAATTTCACTAGTTAGGACTACAGAGAATAATTTGACTCTGTACCTTGAGAAAGAGCTACAAGGTTCTTTTTATAGTCAGAAGTTACACACAGGGCAGAAAGTACATATTGAGATTTAAGACATCATGGTGCCACAGTGTCTTGGAAATGTGGACTTGAGCTAAAGCTAGGAGATTTATGGTATCTCAGGAATGTTTTCCTGAGCCTGAACTAGAGGATTTATGACATTTCAGGTCTGAGACTTAGCACTCTCTAGGCACTGGGGTCCGAGGGGAATCTGGGATTTATGACTTCTGATCAAAATGTTTGCATGGTCATAGGTTAGTTTAAGTTACCTTTCCCCTGCCTGGAAGAATGCAGGGCAAAAGGTCAAAGTGTCTATCAATCCGAATACATTCAGAAATATGTGTTTAAGCTACAAGTACCCACTTTTTTCATATTCCTGGTCTCTTCAGGAGGACAATGTGGGCAGGAGAGTGAAGTGAGCAGGCAACAGAGCCCAGTGATCTAGGAAACAGCTGGAGAGAAGGAAATTCTGATCAGTACACAAAATGCAAAGTTTCTGTCTTTCAAATGATGGGCAAGTGGCATCCAATTTGATGGATATTTTTTTAAAGTTAAACTGACTTAAAATATGAGCTGAAGAATGAGAAGATATACCTTGAAGAGTGTGCAACCTATCCTTGGAGGCTGTGCTAAAGGTGGAGCATTAGAGCCAGATGGAAAGCAATGCAGCTTCACAAGTGAAGTGCTATGAAGTGAGGTCCCAGGGTGCTTATTTGTCTGAGGACAGAGTGCTTTCCTAAGCCTGTTGGATAGGAACTTTTCAGTGTGAGCATGGAGAGCATGTTTTCTCTCTGTATCCTACACACTCTAACACACTCATCAGAATGACTAAGATGGTTGGAACATGTGTGTGCTATCAAGAAGAATACCACCTCCAGTTACAGTGTGTCTGGGATCAAGATTAACTGAGTTTGCAGCTAGATTTCTGCTTTTATTTTTTGGGAGGGAGAGGGGATTAGGTGATTTAGCTGTTTCATGTTTCAATGTCCAGAACTTTAAGAATACTAGCAACTCTTATCCCACATGGATACTGAAGAGTGTAACAGGCTAATTCAAGAATTGAATAAGGGTCTCCCTTATGTGAACTTGGTCATGTTCCTGCCACCTGTGATCCAGCCCTATAGCAGGGCTGAGTTAAGCTGCATAAGTCCTTTGGAGACTCTACTTATGGGCTTAGCAGAGGATCTTTTCATAAATAATTTATAACTTGCCGTTGTGCTTCTTCAAAACTAATACCCCCCCCCCCCCCACACACACACACAACTGGACAAGACAGGCAATTTTGTTTGCTTATTTACTCCCATTAAGTGTTAATCCAGCATCTTTAACTTATTGGCATTGACCTTATTAATGTCATTGCCACATTCACTGTCATGAACAAAAATCACTTTTATAGTTGCCATTGTGATGGAAAAAGCTTCATTGGGATGTAAAGTAGCTTTATGGCCCTTTTTAAAGTAAAATTTGTACCTGAGTGAAAATGGGCTCAGTGAAAAAAACCAAAAGAGCACCTCAGTGTGTGAAAAGGGATAAGTTTATTCCAAACTGCCAAGACTTTCTCCCAGGAAAACAAGGAGAGAGGACTGGAGAAAGATTTTCCTGGTTAAATGGGAACTGGAGAAAGGGGGTTTGTGAGTTGGGGTATGGCTTGTGAGCAGGGACTGAGGGAGTCTAGAGGATAGATTGACCTCCACAAGTTAATAGTTACCAGTCATATGTTAATGAAGATCCACCAGTTCCTCTAGTCAGCAAGCAGGAACTTTCTTCAAACCCCCTGCCCACCCCCACCCCAGGAAATGGGGACTTTTGTCTAAATACCTGACCTTGGGAAAGGGAATTTCTTGGGGGACCAGATGATACCAATTGGTAATTTTAAAGTAAAACTTTTATTAAAGAGTTTAGACATGGAATAAAGTGGTAATGATGTGTTTAAATTATATGCAAGCTGAAGGAGCACAAATGATTTGGCTCTGTTATTATCATAAACATTAAAGACGTCTCTTGAATATACTACAATTATTAACAAATTCCATTTGTGTCCTTTGTATTTCTTGGTCACAAAAGTGGGAGAGTTTTCCTTCTTCAAACTGGAAACCTAAATTGTGAAGATCAAAATGGACAGCACAACCACTAGATGGAATGCACAAATTATCCACTCATGAATATTCCAGGCCATTGTGACCAATTAAATACAAACAAGATGTTATCCAGTAAGGTGAGAAAGTAATGCCATTTTCAGAACAATAGGTATGATGCAGGTTTCATGAATGGAAATTTATAATTACTGAATTTATTAGATTTAATCCAATTACTGGCCTTAAAGTACAGCTTATATGTATAAATATAGTCTACTTTTAGTATAAATTCATTTCAGAAATAGGTTTTTGGATGTAGTATTCCATGTACAAAATCCATATTTGTAGTCATTCAAAAAATATTTGACAAATATATTTGAATTAATATTCTTTTCACTCTCATGTGACCAGAACTGAGGCACAAGTCACCTTCCTGTCAGGTTGTTAACTTGTTGAACTCCTAGGTATGCAAGTGTGCATTGTGCTTTTTCTTCATATTCCCCCTAAATAATAAATGAACACAGTTTAATTAGTTTTATACAGCTTAACTGTGTGATTTCCAAGTTTAGACTTTTTTCTTATTGTTTTCCATATCACTCAAGCAACCAAAATTTGGTTTTGTGTTTCTATTTCAGCTTTTGCTTGTCTGAGCAATCACACCTTTAATCCCAGCACCAAGGGAAAGGTATCTAAGGTGTATGGCTCCTAAATACTGGGATTAAAGGTATATGCCACTATTGCCTGACTCTGTTTCTTTTCTAGACTGAATCAATCTCATGTAATTCAGGGTTGCTTTGAATTCACAGAGATCCAGATGGATCTCTGCCTCCCAAAGTGCTAGGATTAAAGATGTGTGACACCACTGTCTGGCCTCTATGTCTAATCTAGTGGCTGGCTCAGTCCTCTGATCCTCAGGAAAGTTTATTGGGGTACACAATATATCATTATAGGGATTAAAGGTGTGTGTGTGTGTGTGTATGTGTGCCTCCCAAGTACTAGGAGCAAAGGCATGAGATCCAACGTGCTGGGATTAAAGGTGTGTGCCACCGCTGCCTGGCCTTTATGGCTAACTAATGGCTGGCTTTGCCCTCTGATCTTCAGGCAAGCTTTATTTGTTAGAGCATATATAAAATATCATCACATTTCCCCTTTTTTTGTCTAAAAAAAGAAGGTTATAACTAATATAAGAAAAACTATATGAACAAGTACAATAACTATATACAATATATACAGGCAATAATTACATCAACAATGTCTAGTCAATTAACATTTGACAAATTCAGAGAAAATATTTAATTATTTATCCTATTTTGGTGAGTCCAAAGTGTTGTACCTAATTCACTTTCTATCCTAACTTGTATTACCAACACAAAACTATCTTTTGATGTCTCTCAAACTTATATACTTTACACCTCTTTGGTGAATTTCTTTTCTGAATTTGTTAACAAGGAAATCTGTAACTCTAACTATCTAGTCTTTAACTTCATCAGAGACCTGAGAAGGAAATAATATTAACTGAGTAAGCAAGAAGTGCAAGCAAGGGACTATCAAAAAAAATGTAAAAATGACAGAAACAGCAGGCAAGATTAATAGTTTGGATTAAAGTAGATTCAATAATCTACCCTTTTATCCTATAATTTCTATACCCCCCCTTTTCTTTTTACAATGAGATCCCTGAATCTAATCTCCTTCATGTAGGTTTTTTCTGACCATTAACAATAACAACTTGTAACCAACCCCCTAAACAATGACAAATATCCATAATTTATTTTGGAGAATGTGGGTATAGTTCTCTAGACCACTTCCTATTGATTGGGGGCACTGGTAATCTTTGGGGAACCCTGAGAAAATTTAGGATTTTTTCAAGTCCTGACTGGAGTATTCTGTGAGGCTGAATCATTTCAACCAGCAATCTTGAAGCTGTTCTGGATATAGAACTCAGAGGAAACTGCCACAGACGTGCTCTGAAACATTGGGTCATCTGGTCCACCTATTCCCATTGGAGATTTTTCAGGGGGCTCTTCCTCAATCAGATCTGATTTTTCTTAACCAAGAATGAATGCAGAGCCTCTCTCCTCTGCTGAATCCTCAGACTGAAAGGAAGAAAGCTCCTGTCGCCACCCCACTTTATCACTTCCTCTCTCTGTCCAGCCATATCACTTCCTGTTTCCTCCTACCAAGTACTGGAATTAAAGGTAGGTGCCTCCTCTGCCTGGCCTCTAGTGACTAGCCCCACACTCTGATCTCCAGACAAGCTTTATTTGTTAGAGCATATACGAAATATCACCATACTAGGCTGATTCTTCTTTTAGCATTAGCCAGAGCTGGACACTTGTTGTTATTAAAGATATTTTTGTTTATCAATCTTTTAAGTATGTGGAATAATTTTTTCCTGGGAAAACATATTAATTCTAGAACAGCTGTACCTCCAGCCTTTTTAAAAAATGTCTCTGAAACAAGCTCTCTTATGTTGACTCAGGCCTTGATTCCACCTTATTGCTCCCCAGGGCAATGACCTTACTGTCCTCTTGATTAAATCAATTAAATTCTTAAATTAAAGGGCCAAACAACCTCAGGGGTTTAACATTATCCATTTAAGTCATATAGTCGACTGTCTGTTGCAGTCACAAGAAAAGGATTTGCATGTGAACCAAGGCTTCTACTTTCAGACCAGAATAGCATAAATAGTTTATTGTATATAGTGCAGAGGGAAACAAGGTAGGTAATCAGATGCTGGAGTCACCATTATGAAAAAGTACCTGATTGCAGTAGGGTTAGTGATTTCATAATTTCCTAGCATATGTTAATTCATGTCATATGAATGAAGGCAGGTCATATTTGTGAGTGTACAATTTGGGGAGGTTATCTTGAAGAAATGAATATTAAATTTTCAACTAAGGGTTTCTCCTTTGCAGATATGTGCATTCATGGTTGGCATAGTTAAGTCAGCTCAGAGAGTTGAGACACAGACCATTGTGAGCAGCTAACATTGCACATAAGGGCAAGGTCAAACAGTATCTTATTAATGCCATTCCCTCTACTAGGCCTGCTCTTTTCCACAGTAAGGATAGCTATGTGTTTTTTCAATTATATTTATTTTTTAAAAGTCAATTATTGGTTTTACTTATTAATTAATTTGATTTTCTTTAAATGATTCACTGTTCTACTTACTTATTTGTTTTATTCTTCAATGTTTACAAGTCACTAAGAATTTCTTTCCATTTTTCTCAGGTGATGTTATTTATTTCTGTTTAGAACACTTTCTTCTGTAGTTCAAGCTTGTTTTACACTATGTAATTGAAAATTGCTTTGAACACCTAATCCTGGCTCTGCTACCCAGTGCTCGGAAAATAATCCTGCAACTCCTCCCAGGCTGGACCTTACTGGTCAGTGAGAAGGAAAATAAATCAGAGTTCTCCAGTCTCTCTGGCTTTTATTGGGAATTAACAAATGAAGTGGGACCTGTGGAAAAATTGAGTTTACTGACAAAGTTTACTGTCAAGCAGGTATAGTAGTCACAGCACAGAAAGGGAGGGGCAAGAAGGAGGATGAAAGCTTTCCTGCTGTGACAGTAGTTGGCATTAGCTATGAGTACTGAATTAATCAATCTTAGATAATTGATAAATGTCCTGACTGACAAGAGACTAGGCAATCAAGAATCTGGATAAAGAACTGAACTTTCATGAAGCCAAATCACTGTAGTTACTCTGTTCAACCAAAATAGAAGATCTGGATAAAATGGTGTGGTCCTGCCTAATGGTACTGTTATTTTCTAGGTTTGAGATGTTCAGCCTGAGAGAAGATGTGTGAATAACAAATCCCTCGTCTCTGGAGCACATGACCATAAAGCCTATTTAAACTTTTTAACATAATTTTTGGGGGATTATAAGTACATCACTTCCATCATCTCTTTCCTGCCTCCAAGCACAAGTGTGTCAGTCATTCTGGGCTGGGCCTTGACTGGTCAGTAGACTGAAAATGAGATGGGAATGAGTGTCCTAATGTCAAAACTTTTGTTGGGGAGTAGCAATGTAGAGGTGGTTGTATAAGAATAGGAATTCATTATTTACACATTACAAGCAGTTATGGTCACAGTACAGAAAGGAAGGAGCTGGAAGGAGCTTGAAAGTTTACCAGTTTTGACCACAGTTGGGATTAACAATGTGCAATCAGTTAATTATAGGTGATATATAAATGTACTGAGTGGCTATTTCTTGAGCTCCACGGACCAGGTTTCTTGGCCAGGAGATTGACCTGTTCCATTGAAATGTTAGGTCTGTACCCAGGACAGAGATTCTATTCTCTTGACCAAGGACCTTTTTCACTTAATTAGTCTTCTTTTCTACTTTTAACTTTCCTCCTTCCTAAGGCCCCCAGAATCACTTAGCATCAGAGATCAGAGGTCCCAAAACACTTTTGGCATCTTTGGCCTCTAGCAAGGATTAAACTTTTAAGAGTCCCAATAATACTTCTGGCTTTTAGTCAAGAAAGCAACTGGTTACTTTTCTTTGAGGTCTTTTTACTCTAAACTGCCTAGTTGATTGCTACCCCCAGTTCTTATCACACCTCTCTCTGAAGAGGTAACCCTAACTATCATTATGGGATTGGAGCAATGACTGATCTGACTTCTTCTGGCTGAATTTGGAGTATCAGGTGGCAGTGTTAGCACACCCTTCCTGAGGGATTCTCATGAAGTCCAAACTCTTAGATATAGTCAGGAAAGGAATTCCTTTACAGTTGTCTGGAAAGGACTAAAATGTCCAAAGTCTACAAGACATTCTTGATGGGCTCATAATAGCCCCTATCTATTGCATGTTTCTCTCTGACCTCTATGGCTGGTCTCCAGAGTAATGAATCCACAATCAGCTTTCAAACCCTTCCTTAGCTGTTCCATCAGCCAAAAGTCAACATGATGCCCTTCCCATGTGGGAGAGAAGAGGTATTTAGCCATCATTTAATTTGGGGTTAAAACAATCATAGGCCTGTATTCCTTGGCTTAGTGAGCCAAGGTATGATGTTTCACATCTGGGTAACATCTTTTTGGGAAGAAGAAAATATTAGTAAGATTGGTGGTCTAAATAACATCTCATGCAGACTTACATCTAGCGAGAGTATAAACCCAGACAAAAGACTTTAAAGGTGAACTAATCTCAACATTGTATTATAAGACAAACAGCCTTAGTCTTTCAAACAGCCAACCTTAATCTATCCAATAACCTTATAGAAACTGTCAAATGCTCAAGGCTGTGTAGGAGCTGACTGGACTCCTATACAAATGCTAGATTCGAGGAGATTCAAAGAAGCTATATTGTCATATGGTATGCATTCTCTATTTGTGAAGCAGATGTTAAACTCATGGGCAACTTGTAATGGAATTATCTCTCAAGACTGGAGAGATTTGATTACAGCTATCCTAGAAGCTGGTCCCCAATTACAATGGAGGACCTGGTAGAAGCATGAGGTTAAGACCATTGAACAACAAAATAGGGCCAGAGGCATGGAAATATCCCAAGATCAACTTCTTGGAGAGGAAGATTATGCTAATGTAGAAAAGTAATCCCTATATAATAATCATACCATGGCTTTATGCTAAATGGCAGCCTTGAATGCCTGGGGACAGAATTGAAGAAGTAGGAAAGAAAATTGAGTCATTAACAAAAGTTATACAAGGCCTAAAAGAAACCCTCACTGATTTCTTACAAAGACTGACTTCAGAAGTAAATACCAAATTCAGAATGCTAACACACAATGCAAAAGGATAATTAGGCCATTAAAGGCAAGATCAGCACCTTTAGAGGAATGGATCTGAGATACAATTAATTGAATCTCATGACCACAATGATACTTGGATAGGAGAGGTGATTTCCAGAGGTTTGAAGAAAAATAGATGTTTCAATTTCAGTAAACAAAGTTACCTAAAAATGGACTGTAAACAGGGAATTCCTAGAAATAATGTTTTTTCAAGGAATAATCCCAACAGAACACCTCTCCCTTCTAGATTATACAGAAGGTATGGAAAAGGCAAAAATTGGACTAATGAACATAGATCAACAAGGGACAGACAAGATAATTCTTTGCCTTTGCCATTGGGAAACTCCCTGAGGGGCCTTTCACAGGCCCCCATGACAAATTCAGTTTAGTCCTTCACTGTGATCATGGAAGAAACCCCTTCCCAGAGAAATTAAAGATCCTAATGCCTATTGTAAAATACTATACTGCTCAGGATGATAGAACAGCTATAGAAGAGAGAACAAAAAATTCAGGAGAAACCATAAAGCGAATGTTTTGGCAAACTTCTATAAATGAACAAAGACCAAAATAAAAATATGCATAAATAATGTTCTCATTGAAGGTCTTGTAGACAGAGGTACAGATGCAACAATAATTGCACCAGAATCTTGGCATCCAAATTGGGCTCTTCTGGAGGTAAATGTTCAGCTGTTAGGGATTGGAACATTATCTCAAGTGAAACAGAGTGTGAGATGGGTTGAATGTACAGGGTCAGAAGAGAGAGAAAAATTAAAGCAATATGTAGCTAATATAGCTATGAATTTATGAGGACATGATTTGTTACAATAGAATACCCAGATTAACATTCTTCCAATATCAGAAACAAACCATAAACTGATGTATGTTTCTGAGAAAAAAAAACATTAGAAGGTATTATAAAGAACAGTCACTGACCATCAGATTGTACAAGAACATGGCACAACAGCTGCAGATCTTTCAAAGACACTAACAGTCTTACCCTTTAAAATGGTTAACAGACAAGCCTGTATGGATTCAGCAATGACATTTAACAACAGAGAAACAACAGGCCTTAGAACAGCTGGTACAAGAGCAGTTAAATGCTCAACATGTTGAAGAATCAACAAGCCCTTGGAATTCTCCTGTATTTGTTATTAAAAAGAAATCTGGTAAGCAGAGAATGGTAACAGATCTAAGAGCTATTAATAAGGTAATTCAGCCAATGGCCTCTTTACTCTGTTACCTAAAGGATAGCCTTTTTTTTTTTTTTTTTTTGTTTTTTGAGACAGGGTTTCTCTGTGTAGCTTTGCACCTTTCCTGGAACTCACTTGGTAGCCCAGGCTGGCCTCGAACTCACAGAGATCCGCCTGCCTCTGCCTCCTGAGTGCTGGGATTAAAGGTGTGTGCCACCACTGCCCGGCAAGGATAGCCTCTTATAGTTATCAATTTAAAAGACTGATTCTTCTCAATACACTTACAAGAAAAAGATAGAGAAAAAGTTGCCTTCACAGTGCCTACTTATAATAATTCTCAGCCTGTTAAGAGATATCGATGGAAGGTTTTCCCACATGGAATGTTAAATAGATCAACCCTGTGCCAATATTTTGTATGACAGCATTGGAAGTAGTATGTAAATAGTTTCCCCAATCTATAGTTTACCATTACAAGGACATTTTACTAGCTGATTCAAATGTAAATATTTTAGAAAGTATATTTGAAGAATAAAGAAAAATTTGCCTTGTTGGGGATTATAAATTGCTCCTGAAAAGATACAAAGAGGAGATTGTATTAATTATTTAGGATATAAAATTGATCTACAAATAATAAGACACCAAAAGATGCAGATTATTAGAGATTGATTATAGACTCTTAATGACTTTTGAAGATTATGAGGAAACATTTCCAATTTACCTGATATTGGGGTAAAAAATGATGAACTAAGTAATTTGTTCAAAACCTTAAAGGATGACAAGGAATTAAATAGTACCAAAGAAGCCAGGCGGTGGTGGTGCATGCCTTTAATCCCAGCTCTCAGGAGGCAGAGACATGTAGATCTCTGTGAGTTCAAGGCCTGCCTGGGCTACAGAGTGAGTTCCAGGAAAGGCACAAAGCCACACAGAGAAATCCTGTATCAAAAAACAAAACAAAAAAATAGTACCAATGAATTATCAGCTGAAGCTGAGAGAGAATTGGCTTTGCTGGAAAAGAAAATACAGGATGCATATGTGAATTGTTTTAATCCAAAGCATGATTGCATTTTGGTTATTTTAACCTCTAAGCATTCTGCTACAGAAAATTTAATGCAGAGGAAAAGTTTTATATTAGAATGGATATCTCTACCATATAACAGAGTAAAAAATCAAAAACTTACATGGAAAAGTTCTCTGAGTTGATTTTAAAAGGAAAATTGAGACTTCATCAGTTAGCGGGAATATATGCAGCAGAAATTGTAGTACCTTTAACTAATGATGAAATTGACAAATTATGGGCAGAAAGCGAACCTTAGCAAAGATCTTGCAGTAATTTTTTGGGAGAGATTAACAACAAATATTCCAAAAGCAATATAATTAAACTTATAAGGAGAGCTAACTGGTCCTGCCTTGCATTGTATGGGAAACACAAATATCTGGAGCCCCTACATTTTGTACAGATGCAAACAAACAAGGAAAGGCAGGTTACAAATCAGAAAACAGTCAAATCATCCAGAAAAAAAAATGTTCCAAGAAAAAGAGTAAATTGGCCTATTGTTATATCACATATCTAACAGATAAAAATTTCGTAAGCCTCCATAAATGTTTGTTTCTGCTGTTCTCTACTGACACATAATACAAATTGTCTTTATATAGTCCCAATTCAATTAAAAATTAAAGCTGGCTTTGGATTTGGAGCATGGCTCTCTTCTTCTCTAAACCCAAGCATGCATGTTAAAAGGAAAATCCAAAATCTGTTTCAGGTTAGAGGAGCCACTTGATATGGGACAGAAGTAAAACCAAAATTAGGGAACTATTCTATTGCTATTCATCTCATGATCCTTTGGTTTTATTTTGACTCTTTAGAGCCTTTCTTAAGGTATAAATTTTATATCAAAATTTATAAGATTAATATATACATATTTTAAACTTTTGTCATGATGTTAATGGTCATATAGAGTACCAACTAATCCTAGAAAAAGGCTTCATCTAGCTTCCTGTACATCATTTTGGGTTTGAGTTTCTATCAGTTTTCTGTGGTGAACCAAGTCCATGCCTTACAGTGACTTTAAAGTCTCCAAAAAGATGATGGGGTCCTATGATGATAATTCCATCAGCACAATGATAAAACCACTAAACTGACAAATACCACCCAAAGATCAGCTTTGGACTACAAACTGCTCAGGACAATATTAAGATGGCTAGCTGAAATGGTCAGCCTCACAGACTACTCCAATTAGGACTAGACCATAATCCTAATTTTTCTTTGTGTTCCCATAAGACTACTAGTGCCCTCAATCAGCATGAAATATCCTAGAAAATTATGCCCACATCCCCCAAAAATGGATCATGAATGTTTGTCTTTGTTTAGGGGTTGGTTAAAATAGTTATTGGTCCTTGTCAATCTCTTTCTAAAAGAAGAAAGGGGCATATGATATAGAAATGTACTATATAGAAATGATAAGATAAAAGGTAGATAATTGGATCTACTCTGAAAACAAAAAAGGGAGGATATGAATATGATAAGATAAAAGGGTAGATTATTGAAGCTACTTTTAAAAAGCAACTAGTAGTTTTAAATATTTTTATATTAGATTGCTTTTAGTATATTGCATACAAATTTTGTATATTGATACAAATTTGAGATTACTTTTGTTAGAACATACTGTACATATATTCCTACTCTTGTTTAAGATATTATATCTACTCATCTCATTTAACAATGTAATGCAGTTTTCCATTCCTTGAAAGTTATTACCAAGTATTTAGGATAATAATGAAATGCAGGTTAGTAGTTGGTCATTACAATAAAACTTGTAGTCATATTATGCATGTTATCAAGGTCAAGCATAAATATATTTTAGATAGATCATCTTCAAACACTTCAGAAATTTATAGAATATGCACTTAAGATGTTTTAATAACATAGATTCTTTTTTTGTTTTGTTTTGTTTTTTGAGACAGGGTTTCTCTGTAGCTTTGGAGCCTGTCCTGGGCTAGCTCTGTAGACCAGGCTGGCCTCAAACTCATAGAGATCCACCTGGCTCTGCCTCCCAAGTGCTGGGATTACAGGTGTGTGCCACCACCGCCTGGCAATTTTTTTTAAAATGACAATGAGACATGTCTGCTCTTGGCAGCACCAATCTACTTCAGAGATGATGATGAGCATTGAAGAACCTCTGGAGTTTACTTTCTTTGTGGGAAAAGTTAGCCACTGGGCAAGAAAATGCCCTTGCCTCAATTGCTGACAGTATGCTGCTCAAGATGGACAGGGAGGACACAAAAGAAAGGACTGCCGAACCTTGCCAAGACAAGGTAGGAAGACTGTAGTGGTATTGCTCCAACAATCCTGCTTCACAGATAAATCTGACAGATATGCTATGCCTGTATGCCAAAGATGGAAGCCCCAATGTTGTAGAGAACTCTTGGGTGACTGTCCAGATATCCAGTTGTTTCTGCCATTTCTCACATTTTTTGGAAGTCACTTGTTTGCACTTCCTGCTTACTTAGATAATACTATTTTCTTCTTGGGTTTCTGATGGAGTTGAAGATTATATAAAGTTACAGTTTTCCTTGCTAACAAATTCAGAAAAGAAACTCACTAAAGAGATATAAAGTGTATGTTTGAAAGACATCAAAATACAGTTTTTTGTTGGTAATACAAGTTATAATAAAAAGTGAATTGGGTACAACACTTTGGACTCACCAAAATAAGATAGATAATGGAGCATTTTCTCTAGATCTGTCAAATGCTAATGGACTGGACATTGTTAATGTAATTCTTGACTATATATATTGTATATACTTATTGTATATAGTTTTTCTTATATTAGTTATAACCTTCTTTTATTAGTTAAGATAAAAAACAGGAAATGTGGTGATATATTGTGTACTCTAAAGCTTGCCTGAGGATCAGAGAACAGAGCCAGCAACTAGATTAGACATAGAGGACACACAGTTGTGGCACACACCTTTAATCCCAGCACTTGAGATCTCATGCTTTTGCTTGGGAAGCACACATACCCTTAACCCCAGGAAGTAATATGTCAGGGCAAAGAAAGATACGTAAGGCATGAGGAAACTGGAACCAAGGCTCGTTTCAGCTGAGGCCTTTCAGGTGAAGACTCAGAAGCTTTCAGTCTGAGTATTTGTGGAAACAGGATTGACTGACGAGTTGGTGAGGTGAGGTTGGCTGTGGCTTGCTCTGCTTCTCTAATCTTTCAGTTTTTAACCCATTATCTGGTACTGTTTTTTTTTTTTTAATTGTAAGACCATTTAAGATTCTGAACAACATGTAAGAGCTAGCTAATAATAATCCTGAGCTAATAGCCAAACATTTATAATCAATATAAGCTTCTGAATGGTTATTTGGGAACAGGTGGGCAGGAGAGATTCATTTGGTTACAAACGGGAGAAATATTCTCCCTTTAAGGACCTCTAACCACATTAGAATAGCTTCCAAGAATGATTATTAAACACCTAGAAGATCAGTTTCACACCAGCTTATTATTTTTAACTACTGTATAATAATTCAATAGCCATACATAACTCAATAAACTTTTGTTTGATATAAATTTTAGTCAGTCCTTGAAATAGTAGATATCTGACCTTGCCAACTTTAACACAAGATATGATTCCTAAATCTCATTTTTTATGTACCTTAAATTACTTACTCAGACATTCATAACTTTTTTATTCTGGAGCCACCCAGACATTATCTTTATATATCTAAGTCTTTCTTTTTTTCTTTTTCTTTTTTTTTTATTATTATTATATTTGTGTTTTAATTTTACACATCAGCCATGGGTTCCCCTGTCCTCCCCCCTCCCATCCCTACCCCCACCTTCCCCCCATCCCCTCCCCTTAATTCCCACCTTGTCCAGGGCCAAGACTCCCCTGGGGACGCATTTAAACCTGGTGGATTCAGTACAGGCAGGTCCAGTCCCCTCCTTCCAGGCTGAGCAAAGTGTCCCTGTGTAAGCCCAAGGTTCCAAACAGCCAGCTTATGCACTAAGGACAGGTCCTGGTCCCACAGCCTGGATGCATCCCAAACAGTTCAAGCTATTCAATTGTCTCACTTATCCAGAGGGCCTGATCCAGTTGGGGGCTCCACAGCCGTTGGTTCAAAATTCATGTGCTTCCATTAGTTTGGCTATTTGTCCCTGTGCTTTTTGCAATCTTGGTCTCAACAATTCACGCTCTTACAGTCCCTCCTCTTTCTCGACAGTTGGACACCTGGAGCTCCACCTGGGGCCTGGCTGAGGATCTCTGCATCCACTTCCATCAGTTATTGGACAAGAGATCCAGCACTACTGTTAGGGTGTTTAGCCATCTGATCACCAGACTAGGTCAGATCAGGCTTTCTCTCGACCACTGCCAGCAGTCTATAGAGGATGTATCATTGTGGATTTCTGGGGACATCTCCAGCACTCTGCCTATTCCTGTTCTCATGTGGTCTTCATTTATCATGCTCGGTTATTCCTAGTTCTCCCTTTCTGTTCTTGATCCAGCTGGGATCTCCTGCTCCCCTAAGCTTTCTTTTCCTCAAATCTTGCCCTTCATTACTCCCACTGTCGTCCAGGTTGTTCATGTAGATCTCATCAATTTCTCTGTCATTGGGTGATCTCTTTGTCTTTCCTAGGGTCCTGTTTTCTAGGTAGCCTCCCTGGAGTTGTGTAGCAGTCTAGTCATCTTTGTTTTACATCTAGTATCCTCCCATGAGTGAGTACATACCATGTTTGTCCTTCTGAGTCTGGGTTACCTTACTCAGGGTGATTTTTTTCTAGATCCATCCATTTGCCTGCAGACCTCATGATGTTATTGTTTTTCTCTGCTGAGTAGTACTCCATTGTGTATATGTACCATATTTTCTTTATCCATTCTTCAGTTGAAGGGCATCTAGGTTGTTTCCACGTTCTGGATATAACAAACAATGCTGATATGAACACAGCTGAGCAAATGCCCTTGTGGTATGATTGAGCATTCCTTGGGTATATGCTCAAGAGTGCTACACCTGGGTCTTGGAGGAGATGGATTCCCAATTTTCTAAGGAAATGCCATATTGATTTCCAAAGTGGCTGTACAAGCTTGCATTCCCACCAGCAGTGGAGGAGAGTTCCCCTTGCTCCACATCCTCTCCAGCATAAGCTGTCTTCTGTGTTTTTGATCTTAGCCATTCTGACAGGTATATCAGAGGCATTTTGATTTGCATTTCCTGGATAATTAGGGATGTTGAGCAATTCCTTAAATGTCTTTCAGCCATTTGAACTTCGTCTGTTGAGAATTCTCTGTTTAGTTCTATAGCCCATTTCTTAATTGGACTGTGGAGCATTTTGATGTCTAATTTCTTGAGTTCTTTATATATTCTGGATATCAGCCCTCTGTCAGATGTGGGGTTGGCGAAGACCTTTTCCCATTCTGTGGGCTGTTGCTTTGGCTTGTTGACCGTGTCCTTTGCTCTACAACAGGTACCATTGATTGATTGTTTCTCTCAGTGTCTGTGCTACTGATGTTATATTTAGAAAGTGATCTCCAGTGCCAATGCATTCAAGACTACTTCCTACTTTCTCTTCTATCAGGTTCAGAGTAATTGGATTTATGTTGAGGTCTTTGATCCACTTGGGCTTAAGTTTTGTGCAAGGTGACAGATATGGATCTATTGGCAGCCTTCTACACATTGACATCCAGTTACACCAGCACCATTTGTTGAAGATACTTTCTTTTTTCCATTGTACATTTTTGGCTTCTTTGTCAAAAATTATATGTTCATAGGTGTGCTGGTTAATGTCAGGGTCTTCAATTCTATTCCATTGGTCCACATGTCGGTTTTTATGCCAGTACCAAGCTGTTTTTATTATGGTGGCTCTATAGTAGAGCTTGAGGTTGGGGATCGTGATGCTTCCAGAGGTTGTTTTATTGTACAAGATTCTTTTGGCTATACTGGGTTTTTTGTTTTTCCATATGGAGTTGAGTATTATTCTTTCCAGATCTGTGAAGAATTGTGTTGGTACTTTGATGGGTATTGCGCTGAATCTGTAGATTGCTTTTGGTAAGATCGCCACTTTTACTATATTAATCCTGCCTATCCATGAGCATGGGAGGTCTTTCCATTTTCTGACATCTTGTTCAATTTCTTTTTTCAGGGACTTAAAGTTCTTATCATATAGGTCTTTCACATGCTTAGTTAGAGTAACCCCAAGGTATTTTATATCATTTGTGGCTATTGTAAAGGGTGATATATCTCTGATTTCCTTCTCAGCCTTTTTATCTATTATATATAGGAGGGCTACTGATTTTTTTGAGTTGATCTTGTATTCTGCTATGTTGCTGAAGGTTTTTATTAGCTGTATCAGTTCTTTGGTTGATTTTTTGGGGTCACTCATGTATACTATCATGTCATCTGCAAATAGGGAAAGCTTGACTTCTTCCTTTCCAATTTGTATCCCCTTAATCTCCTTATGTTGTCTTATAGCTCTGGCTAGGATTTCAAGTACTATATTGAATAAGTATGGGGAGAGGGGACAGCCTTGCCTTGTTCCTGATTTTAGTGGTATTGCTTTGAGTTTCTCTCCATTTAATTTGATGTTGGCTGTTGACTTGCTGTAGATTGCCTTTATTATGTTTAGGTATGTTCCCTGTATTCCTGATCTCTCCAAGACCTTTATCATGAAGGGGTGTTGGATTTTGTCAAATGCCTTTTCTGCATCTAGTGAGATGATCATGTGGTTTTTTTTCTTTGAGTTTGTTTATATGGTGTATTACATTGATGGACTTTCATATGTTGAACCACCCTTGCATCCCTGGGATGAAGCCTACTTGATCATGGTGGATAATTATTTTGATGTGTTCTTGGAGTCTGTTTGCCAGTATTTTATTGAGTATTTTTGCATCAATGTTCATGAGGGAGATTGGTCTGTAGTTCTCTTTCTTTGTTGGATCTTTGGTTTAGGAATCATTGTAGCCTCATAGAAGGAGTTTGGTAATATACCTTCTGCTTCTATTGTGTGGAACAATTTAAAGAGTATTGGTATTAAGTCTTCTTTGAAGATCTGGTAGAATTCTGCAGTGAAACCATCTGGTCCTGTGCTTTTTTTTTTTTTTTTTTTTTGGTTGGGAGACTTTTAATGACTGATTCTATTTCCTTAGGGGTTATTGGACTATTTAAATGGTTTATCTGGTCTTGATTTAACTTAGGTATGTGGTACCTATCTAGAAAATTATCCATTTCCTTTAGATTTTCCAGTTTTGTGGAGTAGAGGTTTTTGAAGTAGGACGTGATGTTTCTCTGGATTTCCTCATTGTCTGTTGTTATGTCCCCCTTTTCATTTCTGATTTTGTTAATTTGGATGCTCTCTCTCTGTCTTTTGGTTAGTTTGGACAAGGGCTTGTCTATCTTGTTGATCTTCTCAAAGAACCAACTCTTTGTTTCATTAATCCTTTGTATTGTTCTCTTTATTTCTATTTTACTGATTTATGCTTTCAATTTGATAATTTCCTGGTGTCTGTTCCTCCAGGGAGACTTTGCTTCTTCCTGTTCAAGGGCTTTCAGGTGTGCTGTCAACTCACTAGGGTGAGATTTCTCCAGCTTCTTTATGTGGGCATTTAGTGCTATGAATTTCCCTCTTAGCACTGCTTTCATAGTGTCCCATAAGTTTGGGTATGTGGTGTATTCATTTTCATTGATCTCTAGGAAGTCTTTAATTTCTTTATTTATTTCTTCCTTAACCCATTGGTGGATTCAGTTGAGCATTGTTCAGTTTCCATGAGATTGTAGGATTTCTGTAGTTTTTTCTGTTGTTGAAATCTAACTTTAAACCATGGCGGTCCGATAGAATATAGGAGGTTATTCCAATTGTTTTGTATCTGTTGAGATTTGCTTTGTGGCCAAGTAAGTGGTCGATTTTAGAGAAGGTTCCATGGGGTGCTGAGAAGAAGGTATATTCTTTCTTGTTTGGATGGAATGTTCTGTAGATATCGATTAAGTCCATTTGAGCCATAACATCAGTTAAGACCATTATGTCTCTGTTAAGTTTCAATTTGGCTGATCTGTCCAGAGGTGAAAGTGGGGTGTTTAAGTCTCCCACTATTAATGTGTGGGGTTTTATATGTTATATAAGCTTTAGTAATGTTTCTTTTACATATATCAGTGCCCTTGTGTTTGGGGCATAAATGATCAGAATTGAGACTTCATCTTGGTGGATCTTTCCTGCGATGAGTATGTAATGTCCTTCATCATCTCTTTTGATTGATTTTAGTTTGAAGTCTATTTTGCTGGATATTAGGATGGCTACACCAGCTTGCTTCTTAAGACCATTTGATTGGAAAGTCTTTTCCCAGCCTTTTATTCTTAGGAGGTGTCTGTCTTTGAATTTGAGGTGTGTTTCTTGTATGCAGCAGAAAGATGGGTCCTGTTTTCGTATCCATTCTGTTAGTCTGTGTTTTTTTATAGGTGAATTAAGTCCATTGATATTAAGGGATATTAATGACCAGTGATTGTTCATTCCTGTTATTATTTTCATTTTTTGGTGGTAGTGTGTGTGTACTTCTCTTCTTTGGGGTTTACTGCTGTGGTGTTATCTATTGCCTGTGTTTTCATGGGTGTATCTGCTTTCCTTAGGTTGGAATTTTCCTTCTAGTGCTTTCTGTAGGGCTGGGTTTGTGGATAAGTATTGTTTGAATCTGGTTTTGTCTTGGAAGGTCTTGTTCACTCCATCTATGATGATTGAACGTTTTGCTGGGTATATTAGTCTAGGCTGGCATCCATGGTCTCTTAGTGTCTGCATTATATCTGTCCAGGTCCTTCTGGCTTTCAAAGTCTCCATTGAGAAATCGTGTGTTATTCTAATGGGTTTGCCTTTATAAGTCACTTGGCCTTTTTCCTTTGCTGCCCTTAATATTCTTTCTTTATTCTGTATGTTTAGTTGTTTAATTATTATGTGCCGAGGGGACTTTTTGGGGGGCCTCTAGTCTGTTTGGCGTTCTATGGGCTTCTTGTATCTTCATAGGCATTTCATTCTTTAAGTTGGGAAAGTTTTCTTCCATGATCTTGTTAAATATATTTTCTGTGCCTTTGAGTTAGTATTCTTCTCCTTCTTCTATCCCTATTATTTGTAGGTTTGGTCTTTTCATGGTGTCCCAAATTTCTTGGACATTTTGGGTCATGATTTGTTGGTTTTAGTGTTTTCTTTGACTGACGAATCTATTTCTTCTAATGTATCTTCAACACCAGAGATCCTCTCTTCCATCTCTTGCATTCTGTTGGTTATACTTGCACCTAAATTTCCTGTTCAGATTTTCTATTTCCAGCATTCCTTCTGCTAGTGTCTTCTTAATTTTTTCTATTTCCCTCTTCAGGTCTTGGACTGTTTCCCTTGCTTTTTCATGATTTTCTTTCAGGGACTTATTGTTTTCTTCTGCTTTAATTGTCCTTTCCTCTAGTTTTTTATAGCGTTCTTCCCATTTTTTGTTTGTCTGTTCCTCCACTTTATTTTTGATTTCTTCTATATAAGGCTCTAGCCTCTTCATGATGTTACTTATAAGGTAGTTCTCTTCTTCTTCTTCTTCTTCTTCTTCTTCTTCTTCTTCTTCTTCTTCTTCTTCTTCTTCCATTCTGTGATGTTCAGGTCAGCTGTTGGAGAAGGGCTAGGTTCTGGTGATGCTGTATTGCTCTTTATTTTGCTGTATGTACTTCTCCCTTGATGTCTGCCCATCTCCTTGTGGGTTCGTTCTTGGTCTTATCAGTGTACTTGGTCCAAAGAGAGTTGACAGATTTAGGGAGCCTCTCTCTGGTCCACATGGAAGCTCTGGGCCAGATGGGAGCTCTGGTCCAGATGAGAGTGCTGGCCAGATAGGAGCTAGGGGGCTGGACTCTGAGTCTCAGGAAGTCCCTGGGGTCTTCTTATCTTGTCCAGATGGGAGTTCCGGGACAGAATGGAAGCTCTGGTCCAGATGGGAGTTCCAGGGTAGGATGGGAGCTGGGGGCTGGACTCTGAGTCTCAGGAAGTCCCTGGGGTCTTCTTATCTTGTCCAGATGGGAGTTCCGGGACAGAATGGAAGCTCTGGTCCAGATGGGAGTTCCGGGGCAGATGGTAGCTGGGGGCTCTCTGGTCCAGATGGGAGTTCCAGGGCAGGATGGGAGCTGGGGGCTGGTCTCTGAGTCTCAGGAAGTGGCTGAGGTCTCAGGCAAATGGGTGTTGGGGCAGGGTGTGGAGACTGCAGGGTCTGCCTGCAGTCTTGGAAAAGGGGAGCCTTCCCGCAGGGCCTGACAAATAGCCAGAAACTGGGGCCAAGTTGGGCAGGTCCTCCTGGGATGGCTGGTGCCCAGGGGTGGGACCCAGAGGTGGTTGCCTCTCTGATTACAACCCCAGGCACTCACCTCTGGTCCAGATGGGAGTTCCGGGCAGGATGGAAGCTGGGGGCTGGTTTACAAGTCTCAGGAAGTGGCTGGGGTCTTGGGCAGATGGGTGTGGGGGCAGGGCATGGAGGTTGTAGGGTTCACCAGAGGGTCTTGGAGAGGGGGAACCTTCCTGGTGGGGATGGGCCAGAACCTGGGGCCCAGTTGGGCAGGTCTTCCCCAGAGTGGTTGGTGCCCTGGGCTGTGAATCAAGTGGGGGCCTCTCTGGGTGTGACCCCAGGCACTCACCTGTGGTTCAGGTGGGAGTTCCAGGGCAGGATGGAAGGTGGGGGCTGGTCTCTGATTCTTAGGAAGTGGCTGGGGTCTTGGGCAAATGGGTGTGGGGCCCTAAGTCTTTCTTTACTAATGCCATTTCCATATTTATATTCTTCTAATATGTTCTTTTATGCACTTGTTCCTTTTTCTAATACCACAAGACATAGGAACATTAACAAATATATTTATGATCTGTTGTGGGAATTTTCTCCCCTGTGGAGGGGCATGAAGCAATGTCTATCCCATCCCATTGGGATAGACAATGTTTGTCTCAATGTCTTTGGTGGACTTTCAGCAAAGTCTACCCTGGGGAACCAATGAGTTTACAGGGCTTACTTACTAAACATGGTTGAAGAGATACTTACAGGAGTTTGAATACTTTGGTGGTTTTAATGGCCCCCATAGTCCTATAGGGAGTGGCACTATTAGGAGGTGTGGCCTTGTTGGAGGAAGAGTGTTACAGTTACTTTTCTTTCTTTCTTTTTTCTTTTCTTTTCTTTTTTTCTTTTTTTTTTTTTTTTTGAGACAGGGTTTCTCTGTGTAGCTTTGTGCCTTTCCTGGAACTCACTTGGTAGCCCAGGCTGGCCTCGAACTCACAGAGATCCTCCTGGCTCTGCCTCCCAAGTGCTGGGATTAAAGGCATGCACCACCACTGTCTGGCCTACAGTTACTTTCTTCTGCTTGCTGATCTGGATGTAGAATTCTCAACTCTTTCTCCAGCACTATGTCTGTCTGCAGGCCACTATGCTTCCTGCCTTGATGATAATGGACCAAACCCTCTGAACCTGTAAGCCAGCCTCAGTGAAATGTTTTTCTTTGTGAGAGTTGCTATAGTAATGGTGTCTCTTCACAGCAATAGAAACTCTAAGATAGATACTCAAAAACAGCCGTACAGGAATGTCCCCACTTACTATATACAATGGCTCTCCCATAGCTGCATATGTAGAGCTTACCTTCTCTCTACTCTTTCACTTCTCACATACTCTAGCATTGCATTATACTCCTCAGTGTACATAGGAAGTAAGCCTCATAGCACTCAAGGTAAATTTCCACTTTTAAAGATGGCTTTCCAATAGGTGCATAAGCAGAATCCAACTCCATCTAAGTCTTTCTGAGGCTATATACTCTAGCTCCTCTCCCAAACCATAAGGCCATGTGTCATTATGGCTGAATTGCTTACAGTTGGCTGGGAAAGAGGCTGTATACTCAGATGAAGGGAAACTTCCTTTTATGATGGAATATCAAATCAGCAAACTCTGTGGTGGTCAACCTTTATAAGCAGGTGCAGTTGATCATAGGAAGGTACCAACTGTTTGTCTTAAGATAGTTCTGAGCATCAAAAAATAAATAAAAGAAACAGGAATGAAACTGTGAATAAGATAATGTAATAAATTAATATTTCCTAGGTACAACCTGTTAAACTAAACCATAGAGAAAACACAAGGTAGTCTTCACATAATACATGGCATCACTACTATAACCATCCTTTTGGTTTTTAATGGATGTATGTAGGCAATACAAAGAAATAGAAAATACATGACAAAACATCATTGAATTGTTGTATACACAGTACAACACAACTAAGAAATCCCTCTTAACACTATGATGTTCTAGCTTACTATAGAGATATCTATACACAGAGGATCTCTCTATCCTCTTCATGGATGAACATCCCCTTTAGCTGTTTTAACCACAGAGGTATGACTAATAACAGTATACATAAAAGGTGAACAAACATTTACATCCTAGCATCCTAATCTCTAACAGGCATGGTTAACATATGGCTTATCTTTGGGGTATTTTAGATGCAGCCCTACCTTAGCTAAATTCTCTGTTGTGTGACTTACAATCTCCTAAGCATTGGTAAATATTTTATATCACCAATTCTATTCTTCTACATCATAGCTTAGTAGCAGAGTCTACTAAACATATGAGATGCCATTTACAACCTCCACAAATTAACTCCAAATGGATCTTACACCTAAATGTCAAATGGGAAGTGCAGAACTTCTAGAAGACACTTGAGAAACTAGGCCTCTCCAACTCTGGCCACCTGCCAAGGCCTCAGGAGCTTTCTCTAAGGCCCTGATGCAAAACAGTTCCTTCTCTAAAACCAGGAATATGCTTGGGAGAGCAGATAAAGGTCTAGGGCCAGGGCTTTTGGGAAGGGGTTGCTTCAGATCCTGAGATTGCCACTCTTTCCACTCATTGGGCTGTGGTTATCAGTCCTAACACCATTGTGGACCTTAATAATAATGTTCTTGAGTTACCCTGTGTTCCTTTTGTGCAACATTGTCTGATTAGCCTCCTTCTGAATTTGTATACTTCTTTTAAAAACTGTATCCATTGGTTTACATTAGCCAGAGACTTGTTGAATTTGGCACAGATCTCCAGCCAATTTGGGATAGGTCTGTGCTATGGGTGTAAGCCAGGGGAAACTCCTGTAGTGTGTTCTTTCAGCTCACTGGGTCCTGTCACTTATATCTCACTAGCCAATCAGAACCTCCTGTGGACCTGCCAGTTAGATGGGCGGGTTCTTCCGGGCTCCAGGCTCAACTCCTCTGCTGAGGGAGACGGAAGTTGTCTCAGCTGCTGCGTCTCGGACTTCCCTGTGGGGACAGTGTGGGCAAGCTTGGCAGCCACACCATGGTGAGTGAGCGGCTGCTGTTCCCAGACTGGAACGAGTGGCTGGCCATGGTGAATGAGGGACTGTTGTCCCCAGCCTGGGTGGAGCAGCTGGCTGAGCCATGGGAGCCGGTGTGTTGGGTCCTCCCCTGCCTCTGTGGGAGCCAGTGGCAATGGAGAGTTTAGCTTGTTCCTGCATGGTCCCGAGTAGTCATGAGAGATGCTTCATGGTCTATCCCAGGGACTGGCTGGCAGCCTCTGAGTAGTCCTGAGAGATGCTGCATGGTCTATCCCAGGGACTGGCTGGCAGCCTCTGAGTAACTTCACTTCACCGACTGCATCTGTACGGGAATGGGACTGTGCTTAGAAATAGCTTTGTTGTTGACATCACTGTGAAATGTTGGCACCTGTGGTGCTTGTATTGTCACTATGGAAGGCAGATTTGCCAAACTTGGAGAGTCCTGGTCTCTCTAGTATCTTCCAGAAGTTCTGCACTTTTAACATTTAGGTTTAGGATCTGTCTGGAATTAATTGTGTGGAGCTTGTAAACAGTATCTTTCACTCCACTTAGATGTGGAAGAGTAGAATTGATAATAAAACTGATGGTATAAAGATTTATCAATTCTTTGGAGACATTAAGTCAAAAAGTAGAATTAAGATAAGGGAGTGCTGCCTCCCAAATACCCCAAAGATAAGAGGTTTGCTAATCATGCCTGTTAGAGATTAGTATGATAAGACGTAAATGTTTGTTCACTAGATTTAACTGGCCTTTAAGATTCAATTTCCATAACATTAGAGGCAAGTCTGATTTACAACCAGCCAAAAGGCCCACAATCAACATTAAGTCCTGGTGTGCCATGAAGATATATTAATTCTAGAACAGCTGCATCTCCAGTCTTTTTGAAAGTGGTTTTGAGTCAAGGTCTCCTATGTAAATTGAGGTGGACTTGAACCCTGTCTGTAGACCCACAGGGCAGTGCCCTTGCTCTGACTAGCCGTCCTAAATTCTGGGATTACAGATCTGTAGCACCACAGAATTCTAAAATTACCAATTTGAGTCATATAGTAGACTGTCCATTATAGTAATGGAAAGGATTTGCACGTAGAGCATGGCTTCTCCCAGAAGAGGAAGAACAGTGTATTGTGTACACTGCAGGGATAAACAGACTAGAAAGTAACTAGATTACAGACTAAAGTTTAAGGTAGTGAGCTGCAAGGGTCTCCATCATAAAGACAGACCTGCTGGAGCAGGGTGAGTGACTTTCTATGTAATTTAATTCTTTGTATTAATTGATTCCATATACATGAAGACAGGCAGAACTGGTGGGTGTACAATTTATAGGGTACCTTGAACTACTGAGTTAAGGGACTCTCCTATGCAGATATGTGCAATCCTGGTGGACACAGTTAAGTCAGCTCAGAGGTTTGAGACACAGGACATCAGCTATAACTCCAAGTGTCAGCTTATAGCACTCAACAGCTAACATTTTACATGGGACAAAGTCATCCAATGTCTTATTAATGGCATTTTCTCTAGGAAAGTGCCTAGTCTTTTTCAAAGTCAGTATAGCTAAGTGTTTTTCCAATTATTTTTATCATTTTAAAAAGTCAGTTACTGGTTTCATTTTTAAAATTTCATTTTCTTTAAATGCATTACTGATCTAATCTCTGTTTGTTTCTTTTTCCCAGTGTTTCCCAGTCATTAAGAATTTCATTCCATTTTTTCCTTAAGTTTTATTTATTTATTTATTTATTTATTTATTAATTTATTTATGTGTATCAGTTTAGAGCAGTGGTTCTCAACCCTTGGGGGGTTGAGTCTCCCTTTGAGGGATCAAATGACCCTACCAACAGAATGGCCTAAGACCATTGGAAAACATAGATATATATATTAAAATTCATAACAGTAGCAAAATTATAGTTATGAAGTAGCAATGAAAATAATTTTATAGTTGGGGGTGGTCACCACAACATGAGGAACTATATTAAAGGGTCACAACATTAGGAAGGTTCAGAACCAGTGGTTTAGATTAATGTCTCCTGTAGCTCAGGCTTGCCTCACACTATGTAATTGAAAATTGCTTTGAACATTTAATCCTTCCTCTACTGCTCAGAGCTGAGAAGACAGACAGTCTTGCAACTTCTTCCAGGCTGGGCCTTAACTGGTTTATGAGAAGGAAAAATAGACCAGTGAATGAGTGTCCTCCAACTTCTCTGACTTTTTTTGGGAACTTACAAATGAAGAAGGACCTGTGTAAGAAATGAGTTCACTGACCAACTGTAAAGCAAGTGTAGTCATAGCATAGAAAAGGGAGGCAAGAGGGTAAAAACTTTTCTGCTTTGACAGTAGTTGACGTTAACAATGAGCAATGAGATAATCAATTTTAGATGATCAATAAATGTCCTGGCTGGCCATTTCTCTGGTTCACAGACCAGGCAATCAAGAATCTGGATAAAGAATTGAACTTTTGGGGTTGGGGATTTAGCTCAATGGTAGAGCGCTTGCCTAGCAAGGCCCTGGGTTCGGTCCTCAGCTCAAAAAAAAAAAAAAAAGAATTGAACTTTTGTGAAAACAAATTACTGTAGTTACACTAGTTCAATCAGAATAGAACTGGATAAAATGCTGTGGACTTGCCTAACATGATAGGTTTTCTAGGTTTCATTCAGATGCATAACCTGAGAGAAATGATGTGAGTAGTACTTGTATGACCTAATACAAATCCCTTGTCACTGGAGCACATGGCCATAAAGCCAGATTCAACTTTTTAACATAATTTTTTAGGATTATGTAGTTGGAGTTTTCCTGCCTGGCCCACAGTCAGGACAAATCTCTCTCACCCGCCAGGCCCACAGTCGCTCAGAACCAACCAAGTAAACACACAGAAACTTACATTGTTTACAAACTGTATTGCCATGGCAGGCTTCTTGATATCTACTTTTTCTATCTTAAATTAACCCATTTCTGTAAATCTATACTTTGCCGTGTGACTCGTGGCTTACCATTACCTTACATCCTTGTTGCCATGGCGGTGGCTGGTGGTGTCTGTCCTCCTCAGCCTTCTACCTCCCACAATTCTCTTCTCTGCTTGTCCCGCCTATATTTCCTGCCTGGCTACTGGCCAATCAGCATTTTATTTATACAGAATAATATCCACAGCAGGATTATAATGATATCATTTCTACTATTTTTCCTGCATCCAAGCCCTCCCAGAGACACTTCATTATTGTCTAATCCATGGCTTCTTTTTGCTTTAACAACAGTTACTGTTTGAATATGACCTGTGTTTGGCTGTAGGACCTCTGAGCTATGAAGTAAAGGGTTGGCTGCACTGGACATTGAGTGTGTAATGGAATGTGCACACAAAGGACCCTGTACTTTGGAAGAGGAACAGGAAGTATTCTGGGAGAATGGAAGATTCTACTAAACTACACATTTCCCAGACTAGGTGCCTGTGTGACCTTAGGGTAGAAGGGCAGAACTGTGATGGCCTATGCTGTCTTAGTCATTTGATCTCTGATTACTCAGTGGCATAACTGCTAATGTCTGGACCCCCAGCTGGGTGGTCCTAACTCTGGGAAGACTTAGCAATCAGGAGTACCAGTACTTTTCAAGTAGGTTCTTTTCAAGATTCTCTTCTGTAGGATTCCCTTCTGTTCTGCTGTAGGGAGCCTTAAGGAAGACCACAAGCCATGCCATGGTAAGTATGGGGACCACTGACCCCAGATCAGGAGGAACAAGTCTGCTGAGCTGTCAGAGCTGCTGGGACTGGGATGGACCATGAGCCGACTGTGGTTCTCTTGATCCATGTGATGACTTGGGCAGTGGCCCTTGGCCTCTGAGCCTTGCTGAGTGTGGATTCCCTGGGGAGCAGGAGGTTCTGTTGCCTTAGCATGGGAGGCTAAGATGCTGGTAATATTGCTCTCCAGTGTGCACACCCAGGCACTGCTTTTGGTATGCAGTGGGAAGACAGATTGGAAAACTGAAGATCTGGTTTCTGGAAGTTTTGAACATTTCATTCCACTTTTAATTGTCTTATAAATGTTACAGATAGTTTAGAAACTGGTAGTAAGGAGGTGATGGGGATCATTCTTCAGCGATATATGATTAGAATGCTTTCAACTTTCTGCTACCACCAGCCACAATGGTGTGATTCAGGGAAGTTCAGTTCCAGTGCACAAAAGAGCTGCAGAGGTTTCTCAAGTTTACATGGTGTTGGGCAGGTGGATAGGGCAGATGCCACATCTTGTGCCTTAAGCCATGTGGCAGAAGACAGACATTAAATTATTTTTCTATATTGTTTTGTTATTGGACATCATTGGGGCTGGGTGTGCATGAAAACCCATGGGGACATGAGGAGCTGTAGAGCCATAGTAGACTCTGAAGACAATCATCTCCATTTGCAGAGAGGGCTCTGGAGCATGGGGCCTTTCTGTTTGGAAGAAATATCAATAAAGGGTAAGAAACACAATGGTTTGACAGTCACTTGGAGTTAATTTTGTGGGAGTTGTGAAGTCTGTGCTTATTAAATTTCCATACGCATAGAATCATAGGTAGCTGGGTAACATTGGTCAAGATCACAGTTTTTCTGGTTGAGTTTCCATTGGTCTTTTGATTAAAAGTTTACTATATTTTCCTGCTTTTGTTCTTGGCTTATTCTCTCCATCCCCTTTATTCTTTTACAAATATTCTACACAATCATAACTATGGTAGCTTTTGTTGTAAATATAGAAATCACATTTTGTCCATGTGTGTACTTTTTTTTTTTTTTTTTTAACAATCCCCTTGAGCATTTTGAGTGTTTCCACTTTGCATGTAGCTTTGGAATCAGCTTTTCTGGTATAAATTGTTGGGCATTGTCTTTGGATTCTGTTAAAATTATGGTACAAATTGACCATATTCATCTTAATATTGATTGACCATATACATCTTAATATGGATTCACCATGTTCCTAAGGATAGTTTATTTATTTTCTTTATTTAGGTTTTCTTGTTGTTAGTCTGTGAAAGACTTTTAGATTATTGAATAAAAAGCATCATGAGGCTTGGTAGTTTGCTCAGCACATATTCTTCTTGAGGATAACCTGAATTCTGATTCCAACACCCACATTGGGAGGCTCATAATCACCTGCTACTCTAGGTCCAGGGGATCTGATACCCTCTATTCTTGTGTGTCACCTGTATACTCATGGAAGACATTCTCTCAAACACACAAACATATACATACAAACAGTAATAAATTTATTTTCAAAAGTGCTTGTGACTTACAAAGCAATTAGAGTAAAACAAATTATTTAAGGTGTATAATACAGGTCATACACTGTTTCTTTAAGAATCTGTTATGTTGCATTTGGTTTGGAAAAGTTTTCCTATCATCATTCTGATGCAGACTTACATCTAGTCATCAATCATAGGAAAGTGATCCTAACTTTCATGAGCAAGAAGGTAGATATGCATGGTCAGTATAACAAAATTTTATTTTATTGTGCTGATGGTCATCACACAAGATTCGCCCTCTAAATTCCTAACTGAGATCTTAAACCTATTTCCCCAAGGCTGCTCATCTGTGTCACATACCTTAGCTGAAGTTCAGGTTCAGTCTCTAGCAGAAGTCTCTGATTCAAGGGTTGGGATCCTTGGGGGATGGATGCTCTAGCTGCTGGGCAGATCAAGGTTATGTCTCTCCAGCTGTACAGAGCAGAGCATTGTTCTTGGTCTCTGCTTATATACTTAGATATACCAGTGGGCATTATGGTGTTCTAGGACTATGTCTGATTATCTTGAGTGAGTGATGTCACTTGATTCTGGTTATTAAGTACAGCCTTGGGTATAGTGGATTTCTTTTTGTTTGTTTGTTTGGTTTTCTTTTTCTTTCTTTCTTTCTTTCTTTCTTTCTTTCTTTCTTTCTTTTTTTTTTTTGTTTTGGTTTGGTTTTTTGAGACAGGGTTTCTCTGTGTAGCTTTGTGCCTTTCCTGGAACTCACTTTGTAGACCAGCCTGGCCTCGAACTCACAGAGATTTGCCTAGTTCTGCCTCCTGAGTGCAGGGATTAAAGGCATGTGCCACCACCGCATAGTGGGGTTCTTGAATAAGCTATTTTTAACATATCTAAAAGGCCTTTTTTTTCTATGCACATTCCATTCCATTCCCTGATCCTTGAGGCATACACAGTGCCAATGGGGACCACATAAAAGAAATATTAACAGTTTCACAGAAATTTACAAATTTAGGTCACAACAGGAAAAGAAAAAGCATATAATAAATACTCCAATTACTAATAGACAAATAAATGTAGGCAAATAAATCTCAGGCACTAAAACATACAATTATTAAGCAAAATGCTCCAAATAATATAGATCATAGGATATTGCTATGATTCTTTTGCATATACCTATTTTCCCAAATTTGTATTTTCTCTAGGTTTGTTATGCATCAAGTAGAAAATTCAGAGATAACAGGAAATGCAATCACTTTCAAACAAAAATGTTGTTAATGGGGGCATACCCAGGGTTTGAGCTGTAGGACTCTGAGCTAAGCAAATCATAATAGTGCATTATCCTAACTTGATCAGTTTAAAGTAGGAGCATGTGTGTCATGGCCATGGGCCAGATATTCTTTTATTAGTGAAAAGAACAACTAAGAGTCCCATAAGCTTCATAATTCACTTCCAGTGTTGTTTCTCAGTTTTTTGTATGTTAATATTATGAAAAAGCAAATGATGAATATAAAGCATCAGGAAGTCGGGTGATTCTCCAGTGGCATCCATCTCTGTTCTATGACCAATGTTTATAGACCCTCTTTCTGGCAAAAATGACAATGATGTAGTGAGGCAGAATCTGGAATACAATATTTCTGGCCTGAGATGTCATCATAGAGTTGAAACATTTCCTGAAGAAGTTTTTTTTAAATCATGGTTTGCACAAATATGTCTGCTGGAATCATACATAGCTGTTTTGTTCCTTCTGGTGTGATAGGAGTCTCTAGAGCTCATTGTCATAATTTCTCCTAAAATGAAGTTTATTAAACCAGCCCAGAAAGGAATTTGTACACTAAAAGGGCCAATATGATGTGTAAAAACAGCCAAAGACTCCTCTATCAGTGGAATAAGTTTCTCATAGGGAAGCAGTATAGTCAAATCTAAATATGCTACCAGTCACATCACATAAAGAGCATTTTTAAGCTTGGTAACCTTATGGGTATAGGCAATAGTGTCTGCTTTGAGTATAGCTGATAAATGTTGGGACTCTATCTATCTGTCTTCCTGGGGTCTTAATATCCCTAGTAACCTCATAATCCATTGACTATAATTGTGGCACATTAAAGGCAAGAACAGTGGAAATATCATTAATGGCTTTCTAGCCTTTCCTAGCAAGTCATCTTCTGGTACCTGAGTCAAAAGCATGTCTCTATTCAAATGTTAGGATAGATGACTTAGACATGTTTACCTGTCCTGAGAAAGGAGCTGTAACTAGTAGCATTGTATATATCCAGACAACCAGATTCTGCAGAATAAAAAGTAGAATCCAGTGTATCCCTGGTGATGTTATATGGTGATGTTAACTGTGAGGTTGAAGGCTTCATGGAGCATGCAATAAAGACTCCATTGCCAAGGTCTGTGAGTCAGTTTGCAAGTAACTAAAGGGTCCATTCTGACATTTGGTAGTGTTCACTGAACAGAGGGTGGGTGGCCATAAATATGTTGGCCCCAAATGAAATGGTATGTTCCTCTGGGTAGTAGATACCCTCTGTACTAGTTGAACTAGTTTGTAGGAAAGAATCAGTGGATACAACAAGCCCATCTCCAAGTTTTCTAGGCAATAGGTATGTGTGCTGGTACTGCATTGTTTTATAGACTAAGTGTAAATGTATTTTACAGAATATGCTCAGACCAAGAGGTTTGCCTTGGGTCCAGTAGAGACTTACAGATTGCTGTTTTTGTTCCAAGTCCTGTAGAAAAGGGATGAGATAGGTCTGTGTACTCATTGAAACATCCAAGTCTTGCTTGGATACATTCTTTTTGTTTCTCTGAATAAGTTGTGACAGATAATTTTGAGAGATCTTATAGACGAATTTCTAAACAGTCTTATTAAATAAGAAACACAGAGCCAAATACAGAGTTAAAGTCTAAGAGATCAGAGCAAGAGCATGACTACCTTTAGCTTACCACTCACTGCCATCCTTCCCCTGAGAGAGACTGTCTTCCTGTGTGTCTTGTGTTTTATTGCTTTCCTGTTCTGCCTGCTCATTGGCTCTAAGCCAAGTCGCATGACTTCCTCATCACTGCCTGTCTATACAGACCTCCTGGTCTCTATTGTGGGTACTGGGATTAAAGACTCAAGGGTCACCACACTTGGTGTCCTTGACCACACAGAGACTCTGCCTGCCATGTGATCAGATTAAGGGCATGGGCTACCACCATAGCCACTGAATTTTGTTCCTGGCTCACTAATGACCTTTGATCTCCAGGCAAACTTTATTTATTAACATACAAATAAATCACAATTAAAATATCACCATAAAATCTAGTTGACTAAGGCTAGTCTTTTCAAATTTTCAGCTGTATATCTGTTAGTATCTACCAATGATTGCTTTAATACACTTAGTTCCAGATGAAGACCTGTAATCAGTTTTGTGTAGTAGATAGTTCATCAGACAAGGTGTTAATAGCCAATGTTTGTTGTTCAGTAAGATTTCTGATATCTGCTCTATCTGCATTGATGTCTGAAAGAACAGAAGATGCTATGGTAGCTCCATGTAAGGAGCCAACCAACACAGCTCCAGCAACCATCAATTATAAAGGTTTTCTTGCAGCAAATTTATTTCCTGAGGAGTAGGAGAATACTGATATTTTCCTAAATTCAGGCTCAGGGCAGAGTTCTTCAGGCAGGAACCATGATTTGAGGTTGAAGGTGAGATCTTCTGGATCCTAGGTGTAATTATGTCTTACAGGCAGGCTAAGGTCAGGCATCATCATGGGTACTCTGTAACCATTGGTGGGAAAGTAGTGGGATTAACAAATGCTGCCTTTTAGTAGGCTATAAAGAACATGTTCTCATGTCATCCTCTATTAATAATGCATGGTGTTAGGTTGCCTTCTTTGATTACATAGGATTTCCATATTATGGGCAAGACCTCATCAATTTGGGGTCCTTTGTGTAGAGTTCCTACATGTGATATGTTGAGTTTGGGCTCATGAGCCACAAAGTCTTCAGTGTCCCATTCCTTGAACTGTGGTAGTGGAAGAATCATATGGAAATAATAGGGAGGTCCTGGGTGTGTATGTTTCCAAGGTTCCAGTTTGGAAAGATCCATATCTGCAGTTTCCCACCAATGTAAATTTCTGTGGTCTGCTGTAGTCGGAAGTTTTCTTGTGTACCAGCTGGTTGGTGGTTGGGACAAATCTCTCCTACTCGCATCCCCCAAGAAAGCACACAGAGGCTTATATTAATTATAACTACTTGGCCATTAGCTCAGGCTTATTACTGACTAACTCTTACACTTAAATTAACCCATAATTCTTATCTATGTTTAGCTACATGGCTTGGTACCTTTTCTTGGTTTTGCCTTGTCATCTTGCTTCCTGTGTCTGGCTGGTGAGTCCTGACTTAGCCCTTCCTCTTCCCAGAATTCTCCTCATCTGCTCACCCTGCCTATAGTCTGCCTTTTTAAATGTGATACCTTGGTACAAAGGAGTCATAGGATCCTCTGGTTGCAAATTGTATCATATCCACTCTTGGGTTGATATAATCAGTTTGTTAGCCAGTATAAGTACAGGCTAGAATTTCAGACTGGGAACTAATGTTCCATATTCTGGAAGAACCAATGTGTGATGTTCCTGGCATGTATATCCAGAAGAACTGGGAAGTTTATTGTTTCATTGTTGTGGAGTATATGCATGGTATCACAGCTACAAAAATTCTTCCTTGCTTGGCAAGAAGATTTTTCTTTGTTATAAAGATGGGTTCCAGTGAATCATCAATAATTATTGGAGTCCATTGTTCCTTTGGTTTCATTTTCCTTAAAAATGTGTCAGTAAATGTAGTTGTCAAGTTGTAAATCTTCTAAGAATGTAAAAGACCGGTAGGTTACTCTGTTGTCTCTTCCATCAGTTAAGTTTGTTGTTTTGTTGGTGGTGATTTAAACCTTGTATAGTGGTGGTCCAGAAAAAGTTGGAGCTCTTGATGGGCTGCAAGGCAATCTGAAGAAACTTGCCCTCACAAGTCCAGTGTGAATTGAGTGATTGCATTGAGTGGTTGCCCCCTATACAAGAAGTGACATTAGTCAGTACATTATTCCTATTTGCATTGGTTTATATCCATTCCAGAGATCCTGTTATGGGGGTTGAGGCCTTTTGCATTAAAAATTGTGGTGGTATATAAAAAATATGGCTGTCTGTGCTAAGGTATAATCTTGAGTTCTGTAGAACACCATGCAGGCACAAAGTGTCTGGGCATCTGCATAGGTACTCAGGAAGTGTTTAGTGTCATAAGATGTGAAGAGTTGTGGCAATAGCTTAGTCATGATCGATGGAAATCTGTAATATTGTGTCCCCAGTGCTGTAATTTCCAGACAGTCATTTATAGGTAGAAATGAATCATTTTCTGCCTTCCATACCAGGTGATTGTTACATATGTTCATCTTACCATAATAGAGTAGGTTGGAAAATTCGACCACAGACACTACAGTCATGTTTGGCATATTCAGTTTGTGCTTATAGACCAAAAAGTGAATTTGGGCATTTGAATCCATGTGAGAGTGGTATTGTATTCCAAGAGAGAAAATGCTTCCATGATGTTTTCCTATCAGTGTCTGGAGCAAAGGTTCAGTTCTGCCAAATCATGGGTTCTCATGGGTTTGTTGTAGTTGATGTTGATGACTCCTCAGTCAAGTAACCTGGCTCCTGGTCTCAGTCCAGATAATTGTATACATTTTCACTTACAATTCTGGTAGTTTTATTGTACTGGTAGCCAAACACAGGGTTGATCTTCAATATGTAGGGCATGAAGAATGCTGAAAGGAATCTTGTGTTTGCTACTATTTCCATGCCTGGTATCTCAAATCTTATTCCTTTTGTTCTTCATTGTAAGGTGGAAGGATGATTTAGATATATTTTTCTCCATTGGAAGTTATAGATGACTGTTGCTGCTATGATGTTTTTCCAAAACTGTGATAAATGACACTCCACTGATTTATTTCTTTTTTTTCTTTTCTTTCTTTTTTTTTTTTTTTTTTTTTTTTTTGTGGAGCTGAGGATCGAACCAGGGCCTTGTGCTTACTAGGCAAGCACTCTACCATTGAGCTAAATCCACAACTGGTTTATTTCTTTAAAATTGGTGTTTTTGGTGTCCTCTTGGTCATTGGTGATTGGCTTTCAAACTTGGTCTGTCTAGCTTCTGAATTTCTAGACCTACTTCATTGTTCAATGGTCTTAGCCTCATCCTTCCACCAGGTCCTCCATTGTAACTGAGGACCAGCTGCTAAGACAGCTGTAACCAAATCTCTCCAATCTTGAGGGATAATTCCATTACTAGTTGACCACAATTTTAACATCTGCTTCACAAATGGGGAATACATACCAAATGACAATATAGCTTCTTTGAATTTCCTCAAATCTAACATTTGTATAGGAGTCCAGTCAACTCTTACACAGCCTTGAGCATTTGGCAGTTCCTGTAAGATTACTGGATAGATTAAGATTGGCTGTTGGAAAGCCTTAGGCTGTTTGTCTGTAATGTATAATGCAATGCTGAGACTGATTCACCTTTAAATTCCTCTGTCTGGGACTGAATTTCTCTATTATTTGTTTTAACAAGTTTTTCTAAAACTTTTATCTTGGCACTTACATTAACCAACTTTTTAAATGATAAAACAAAAATAATTAAATAGTATTTATAATTGACATCACATAAATCCCATCTACATTAATTATCCTCTCATTTAATTGTTCCATTTTCAGGCTGTCAACTATATTATCAAACAGAGACCCAATTCCCTCCATTGTAAAAATGTTTCCCATTTTTTTAATGTGGGAAAAATTTGAACTAATTTCTCCCTTTAAGAAATCCCAATTGTCTCACCAAATAACAATGATGATTCAGATGTGAGGCTGACTGCTTCTGTGTAGAACAATAGAAGCCTGAGCAGGTTTCAAGGCAGCTACCTAGTATGGTGGCAGCCCAAGATGGAGATCCAGGGAGAGCCTTTAACCCGCCCCCCCCCCCAGGAGAGAAGAAGCCAAAAAGCCAGCCATCTGCATGAGGAAACATGAGAAAGTGGCTAACTTCCATGGTTTTTGGATTCCCCCCCCCCCAAAAAAAAATCCTATGTTATTTGCTGCAGAGAGGCTGCAACAAAAACTTAGCCAGTGGGTTAGGGACTCGAGCCCATTTGGGGTGGAGGTTCTGGCTGAGTGCAGCTGTGACCTGAGACATGGCCTGCAAGGCCACAGGCAAGCAGCTTTTTTGTGAATCATGCCCCACAAGTTGGACACCAGATGTTGTCCAAATCTTGGATGGTTTTTTAGTAAACAACACCAACAAAAAAAACCAAAAGAGCCACAGACAACCTCATCTTGCCCACACTTCAGCTGATCCTGTCTCCATGAATGCTCAGGCTGAAAGCCTTTGAGTCCTCACGCAAAAGGGTCTCAGCTGAATTGCCTTTTTCCTAACTCCTCACGTTTTATATACCTTTCTCTGCCCTGCTGTCACTTCCTAGGATTAAAGGCAAGTGTGCTTCCCAGTACTGGGATTAAAGGTGTGTGTCACCACTGCCTGGCTCTGTTTCCAGTGTGGCCTTGAACTCACAGAGATCCAGACAGATCTCTTCCTCCCAAGTGATAGGATTAAGGGTGTGTGCCACCACTGCCTGACCTCTATGTCTAATTTAGTGTCTGGCTCTGTCTTCTGATCTTCAGGCAAGTTTATTAGGGTACACGATATATCACCACATACCTGTGGTCCATGTTTGTTATTGTCCATCCCAATTAAGAAGCCAAACTTTTCAGTACCACCCAACATGTCCTGGTCTGGAAACAATAAAGAATGAAAGCCTAAGGTAATAGATTCTTGGTCTGTGGTTACAGTTCAGCATTGTTGCAGGCATCCGTATTTGGTAGAGTCAGACACCCAGTAAAGAGATGGTGAGAGTCCATTGCATGAAGCTGTGATAATGAAGCCTGGTATCGTTGTTTGTTTGTTGTTGTTGTTGTTTTACTCTTTACTCTTTTGGGGGCCCGCCACCCACTGTCAAATAAATCACACACAAAGGTTCTTTTCTTTCTTATAAATGCCTGGCCTTAGCTTGGCTTGTTTTTAGCTAGCTTTTCTTAACTGAAATTATCCCATCTACTTTTTGCCTCTGGGCTTTTATCTTTCTCTATTCTGTATACCTTTCTTTACTTCTTACTCTGTGACTTATTTTTGTAGGTGGATGGCTGGCTCCTGGTGTCCTCTTCTTTTCTTGCTTCTCCTTTTTTCCTCCCAGATTTCTCCTATTTATTCTCTCTGACTGCTAGCCATACTAGACTTTCCTGCCAAGCTATTGGCTGTTCAGCTCTTTATTAGACCAATCAGGTATTTTAGACAGGCAAAATATCACAACTGCACAGTTTAAAAAAATGCAACATAAAAGACTGCAACACACCTTTGCATCATTAAAACAAATGTTCCACAGCATAAACAAATATAACACATTTTAAAGCAACATTCCACAACAATCTGGGTTGCATTTTGAGACCACAAGATGTTAACATACCTAAGCTTTGAGACATCTTCCATGGAGTCCTAGCTGCATATTGGGAGTGGAAGTAACCAAAAAGAGAGATGTATGAGAAGTATCGGGAATAGGGTCATCTAAGCTCTTTAAAACTGAAGCCCCATGCATCTGAGACAGAGACACAGGAGTTGATGTTTGTCCTGCTGTGCTTCAGTCTTGCTGTGGTCCAATCTTCCTTCACTGTGTCTCCATTTCTCTCTTTTGGAATGTGAATGCCATTCTGTGCCATTGTATGTTGGAAAGATGTAACTTGTTTTCTGATTTTACAAGATGTCACTGTCAAGAGATTATCTTGAGTGTTAAAAGAGATTTTGGACATTTGAACAGTGTAGGGGCTGTTGTAGACTATAAGAATCACCGAAATGACTAAAGTATTTTCTCCATGGATGACCATTAGCCTATAGTGACTTAGGTCAGAATGTAGTTGATTGAATGACACCCCCACCCCAGATAGGAAGATGTATTTGAGCATGTGTCTCTCCTTGGTGACTTTCTTTCAGTTGCTTGTGAAAGTCTCCTCAGTAGGAGGAGACTTTCTGGATGAAATTCCTCATTGGGGATATGATATGAGTCTCTATAGCCTCAACACATTTCCTGTTTGGTGTGTCAGTAGATATGACATAACACTACAGTAGTGTTATGGCTGAAACTAATCAGCCAGCTTCCTTCTTGTGCTGTCATGCCTTCACCACTGTTATAGATTCTCTCCATAAATCACGTAAGATACAATAGAAGCAATTGCTATGCAGTGCTAAGGCAGTTTGATAGCCTGTTGTGTTAGTTTTTGTTTGTTCTTTAAGACAAGTTTCGTTGTGTAGCCCCAGCTGTCCTGAAAGTAGCTCTATACACCAGATTGGCCTTGAACTCAGAGATCTCCCTGACTCTGGCTACAAAGTGATGGGATTAAATGTAGGCCAACATTCCTGGATTTTTTTTGTTTTTATATTATAGGGTGATGGGCCTGGAATGTAGGTTTTTGTCCACTGAAGCATATGCTGTTATACTGAGCTTCACTCATATCTTGAATTTTAAAATTTCACAGAGGGTATCATTCTGTTTCCCAGGTTGGCATATATTCATGAGATTAACATTGCCTGAGACTTCTGAGTCATGGGGTTGCTGATGCATCACCTTCTTCCTGCTTGTTGTGTTTGTTTTGAACTTTTTAATGAATATGAGTATTTTACCCATGTGCATGGATATGCACCATGTGGGTACCTAGTCTTCACAGTAATCAGAAGATGGTCTCAGAAACTTTGAACTTGTAATAATGAATGGTTGTGATCCTCCATGTAAGTACTGGCAATTAAGCCTGCCTATATGCAAGAGCTCTTTACTACTGAGCTGTCTCTCCTGCCCTCTATTGATTATTTATGATCAGCATTTATATTGCTAATGTTTTCATCTGTCTATTTGTAATGTTTTAAACACAGAGTGCCTTTTAGTAAAATCTTATTGATGTTACAGTTTAAATTGGGTACTTCGGGTTTCTGGAAGATGAATACTGAACTAAAATGCATGCATAACTCTTTGTAGGAACTTCAGCAAAAAACCTCTGATTTCTTTCTATCTTTTTTATTTATTTGACTGATTTTTGCATGGGAGACAGAGTCTTAATATATACTTCTGGCTGTCCTAGTCCTGATTGCATAGACTAGGCTGGCATTCAACTCAGAGGCACATATACCTTGCTCTGCTTTCTGAGTGTTGTGATTAAAGGCATGAGCCAATACATATTATTGCCCATATTATTTTTCCTTTTTGTAGTTAGTAATTAATTGTTCATACAATTTCTGTCATGTGTACTCTGTACTGTTGATCTCTTTACTTGTCTCTCTATGTTTGTTAATAGGCATTTCTCTTATAAGGTGATATCCCATTCAAAGGGCACAGAAATGACAGAGGTGAACCTCCCATACAGTTTCCTTCTAAAGTGACTTGCTGATAAAATTATAATAGATATGTCATGGAATAAGTATGGGGAATACCAGAATTATATAACTATACTGTCAAAGAAGTATACATTTACAATGTTGTTAGTATCATGCTTTCTGTTGTACACATGTATGGGATATTTTAGAATACAATCACCTATGATGATGTGCATATCGACTTTACTTGGGAAGAGTGGACTTTGCTGGATCCTTTCCAGAAGAAACTCTACAAAGATGTGATGCTGGAGACATACAGGAACCTTACTACCATAGGTAAGACTGAATTTTCCTTCATATTTTAAAATGAGACAACTGTTTCTTAGTTATTGATGCTCTTCTGTAATTTGATTAAGAAAGAAGAGTGAGCTGAATAAATCAGACATAGTTCTAAGTTTCACTGAGGATAGTAACTTAAATTTTGCACAGTTTTCAATCAAATAACATACATTTTCTGGTACTATATTTTAGGATACAGTTGGGAAGACAGTAATATTGAAGTACATTGTCAAAGTTCTGGAAAACATGAAAGGTAATTTTCATGGGCAAGCTGATACAAATGTGCCTCTGAAGAAATTATAATGTGTCCTGAAAGTTTTACACAAAAGCAACCATGTAAATAAGCGCAGCTTAAAGTGCATTGATGATTATGAAGTTCTCAAAAAACTATATACCTCAATTGCAGGTAGGAGAATTGCCTTTGCAACCCATGCTTTTAAAAAAGAAGACAAGAAAACAATGCCTTAACAGATATCACTATTTGAAACCTAACAGTTCTATGCTGTAGAACTGCCAATCTATTTTGTTTCATACCACTCATATTACAAAAGCTATATACATTGAAGAGGTAATGAGTATATCTTCAAAACATTCTAATAAGTAAATAGTCCATAGTAAAGCTAGTGTAACTCATACACTTGTGACTGTGCTAAATTGAGTGAAAGGAGAGGCAGTTAGAGTCAAGGGTCAAGGGGCAATTGTTGTGGAGATATATCAATCCCTATACCACAAGATTATGAGGAAAGGAAAGTCAAACTGTATGAATTCAATGTGGAACCCTTTTATTCATTATTCTCCCTTTAGTAGGCATATGATATGTCACTCTGGAGGCAACACATATGAGCATAGGGATATGGAACAATATGACATACCTCTCTCTCAGAAAAATTAGAAGATATGTAGCAGTCCCCACATTGAGTATACTTGTTGAATTTGATTCAAGTATAAAAGTAGTTGGTTTTCTAGTTTCATTGTTAATACATCAACAAACTCACACTGCCAAAAAGCCCCATGAATACTAGGACTGTGAAAATACTCTGTCCTAGTTCACTTTGCAAAGGTAGTATGACTCACAGTATAGGAAAATTTATGAATGCACTAAAGTTGGTAAAGCTCTGAGTTTTTCCAGTTCTCTTCAAATATGTGAAAAAAAAAATCTCATATAGAAAAAGATTCTGTAAATGTCAACCATGTAATAAGGATCTTACCATCATAGGTATCTTAAAAAATGCAAAACAACCCTTAATGAATGGGAACAACATGAATATAAATACAGTAATACAATCTTGAGATCTGATTCCTCTTTACAATTGGACCAAATGGTAAAATTAATTCATACAGATATAAAGATTCAACAGTATATTGAATGTGGTAACACTTTCACATGTGCCAATTATCCTTACAGGTATGAAAGAAGTCATACTGGAGAGAAACCTGTATATACTCAGTGTGTTGAAACCTTTGCACATCACAATAATCTCCAAATACATAAAAGAATACACACTGGAGAGAAACCCTATGAATGTAATCAGTGTGGTAAAGCCTTTGTATGTGAAAATAATCTCCAAATACATAAAAGAACACATACTGGAGAGAAACCCTATGAATGTAATCAGTGTGGTAAAGCCTTTATACATCAACATACTCTTCAAATGCATGAAAGAACACACACTGGAGAGAAACCCTATGAATGTAATCAGTGTGGTAAAGCCTTTGTATGTCACAATTATCTTCAAAGGCATGAAAGAACACATACTGGAGAGAAACCCAATGAATGTAATCAATGTGGTAAAGCTTTTACACATCACAGGCAACTTCAAATGCATAAAAGAATACATACTGGAGAGAAACCCTATGAATGTAATCAATGTGGTAAAGCCTTTACTCATCACTCTAATCTTCAAAGGCATAAAAGAACACACACTGGAGAGAAACCCTATGAATGTAATCAGTGTGGTAAAGCCTTTGCTCATCACTGTAATCTTCAAAGACATAAAAGAATACATACTGGAGAGAAACCCTATGAATGTAATCAGTGTGGTAAAGCATTTGTTCAATACAGTGCTCTTCACATGCATAAAACAACACATACTGGAGAGAAACCCTATGAATGTAATCAATGTGGTAAAGCCTTTGCACGTCATGGTACTCTTCACATGCATAAAAGAACACATACTGGAGAGAAACCCTATGAATATAAACACTGTGATAAAGCTTTTGCACATCACAGTCATCTTCAGTTGCATGAAAGAACACATACTGGAGAGAAACCCTATGAATGTAATCACTGGGGTAAAGCCTTTGCTCATCACTGTAATCTTCAAAAGCATAAAAGAACACACACTGGAGAGAAACCCTATGAATGCAATCTGTGTGATAAAGCCTTTGCACAACACAGTACTCTTCAAGTGCATAAAAGAACACATACTGGAGAGAAACCCTATGAATGTAATCAGTGTGGTAAAGCCTTTGTTCATCACAATACTCTTCACATGCATAAAAGAACACATACTGGAGAGAAACCCTATGAATGTAATCAGTGTGGTAGAGCCTTTGCATGTGTCAGTAGTCTTCGAAATCATGAGAAAAAATCATACTGCAGAGAAACCCTATAAATTTAGACAGTGTAGTAAAGTTTTGCACTTTATATAGGACTAAAACTTTTAGTGTGCAATCATTCTGTTAAATCCTTTGCATATTACAACAGTCTTTGAGTACCTGAAAAAATTCTGAGGGCTTATTATAAAATATTTTGTAAGATCTTTATCCAACACAGTTGCATTCAGTTACACTACAGAATTTATTCTGTAGAAGAAAATTTGACAATGTCAATATCTGTTCAAGCATTATGATGTCTGTTTTTATATTGTTTGTACCTACAAACTCAAAGAAAAATGAATTTATGAGGCCATATGTGTAGGATAAAGGGCCAGCCAAAGAAATACACCCTGACACTGAAACCAGAGCCAGTGAAAAACACACTTTGGCCTTGAAACCAGAGCCAAAGGAATACATTCTTCCCCTGATGAGCTGAGCATGAAACCAACCAATCCCTGAGTAGGAAAGCTGGGTCTAGGTACCCAAACTGCCACAAACCTCAGTTGAGACAAACCCTGTTTGACCTGATAACCAGCCAATCACCATAACCCTTGGCCATTCAGGCCAAAAACAAAGGAAATACACAATAAAGGAACAAAAGACCCATCCAACAAAGATATCATGAATAACACTTGTACTTATAACTATCCCAAGGCCAGATGGCTAAATGGAAGTGTAAGACTACATTCAGCAACATAAAGAGCAATATGGTACTACCAGAACCTGGTGGTTCTATAACAGCAAGACCTGAATATTCCAGTGCAGATGAAGCATAAGAAAATGGCCTTAAAATAACTTTGTGAAGATGATAGAGGCCCTTAAAGAGGAAATAAAAAAAATTCCCTTAAAAAATCGAGGAAAATACCAACAAAAAAATTAGAAGAAATCAACAAATACCTTAAAGAAGGCTAAAAACAAAAACAAAAACAAACAAAAAGCAAAACAAAACAAAAACCAAATAGGTGACAGAAACATTTTAAGACTTGAAAATTGAAATATATACAATAAAGAAAACAAACTGAGAGAATTCTGGAAATGGAAAATCTGGATAAATGAACAGGAATTACAGATGCAAGCATAACTAACAGAATACAAGAGAAGATAGAACAAAGAATCTCAGGCATTGAAGATATGATAGAGGAAATAGGCTCATTGGTCAGAGAAAATGTTAATTCCAGCAAATTCTTAACACAAAACATCCAGGAAATCGGAGACACCATGAAAAGACCAAACCTAAGAATAATAGGGATAGAAGAAGAAGAATTCCAACTCAAAGGCACAGAAAATATATTCAACAAAATCAGAAGAAAAATTTTCCAACCTAAAGAAGGACATGTCTATGAAGATACAAGAAGCTTACAGAACACCAAATATACTGAACAAATTAAAAAAAAATCCCCTTGCCACATAATAGGCAAAACACTAAGCATACAGAATTTGTAAAAATAGAATACTAAGAGCTGCAAAGGAAATAGACTAAGTAACATATAAAGGCAGACTTATCAGAATTATACCCAGCTCTATAGAGACTCTAAAAGCCAGAAGGTCCTGGATAGACATTTTGCAGACACTAAGAGACCATGGATGCCAGCCTGGACTACCCAGAAAAACTTTGAATCATCATAGATAGAGAAAACAAGATATTCCATGACAAAACCAGATTTAAACAGTACTTATCTAGCCCTACAGGAAGTATTAGAAGGAAAACCCTAGCTCAAGGAAGTTAGCTGCACCCACAAAAACACAAGCAATAGATAATCTCACACTGGAAACACACACAGACACACAAACACTACCATTGACAAAACCAAAAAATGACAGGAATAACAATCACTGGTCATTAATATCTATTAATATCAATGGACTCAATTCACCTATAAAAAGACATAGGCTAACAGAATGGATACAAAAACAGGATTCATCCTTTTGCAGCATACAAAGAACACACAACTTTGAAGACTGACATTGCCTCAGAGTAAAGGGTTGGGAAAAGGTTTTCCAATCAAATGGACCTAAGAAGCAAGCTAGCATAGTTATCCTAATATCTAACAAAATAGATTTCAAACTGAAATCAATTAAAAGAGATAGAGAAGGGCATTTCATACTCATCACAGGAAAAATCCATCAAGATGAAGTCTCGCCGGGCGGTGGTGGTGCACTCTTTTAATCCAAGCACTAGGGAGGCAGAGGCAGGTGGATCTCTGTGAGTTCGAAGCCAGCCTGGTCTACAGAGTGAGATCAAGTACAGTAGTACAGGCATCAAAACTACACAGAGAAACCCTGTCTCTCTTAAAAAAAAAAAAAAAAAAAAGCAAAACAAAAAGATGAAGTCTCAATTCTGAACATCTATACCCCAAATACAAGGGCACCCACATTTGTAAAAGAAACATTACTAAAACTTAAACCACACATCAAACTCCACACACTAATAGTGGGAGACTTCAACACCCCACTTTCACCAATGGACAGGTCTGTGAGACAGAAACTTTACAGAGAAATAAGGGAACTAACTTCTTATGCTCAAATGGATTTAACAGACATCTATAGAACATTTCACCCAAACACAAAAGAGAATACCTTCTCAGCATCTCATGGAACCATCTCTAAAATTGACTACATATTGAGTCACAAAGCAAATCTCAACAGACACACACAAAAATTCTGGTAACCCCCTGTACCTTAATGGATCACCATGGCTTAAAGTTAGAATTCAACAACAACGCAAATTACAGAAACTCTACAAACTCATAGAAATTGAAAAATGCTCAACTGAATCACCAATAGGTCAAGGAAGAAATAAAGAAATTAAAGACTTCCTAAAATTCAATGAAAATGAATACACAACAACCCAAACTTATGGGACATTATCAAAGCAATGATAAGTAGAAAATTCATAGCACTAAGTGCCTACATAAGGAATTTTGAGAAATCTCACACTAGCAACTTAAGAGCATACCTGAAAGCTCTAGAGCAAAAAGAAGCATGCTCACCCAGGAGGAGTAGATGGCAGGAAATAATCAAATTGAGGGCTGAAATCAATAAAATAGAAACAAAAAGTACAATACAAAGAACCAATGAAATAAAGAGTTGGTCCTTCAAGGAAATCAACAAGATAGACAAATCCTTATCCAAACTAACCAAAAGGCAGGGAGACAATATCCAAATTAACAAAATCAGAAATGAAAAGGGAGACATAACAACAGACAATAAGAAAACCCAGATAATTATCATGTCATACTTCAAAAACCTGTACTCCACAAAATTGGAAAAACTAAAAGAAATGGACAATTTTTTTGGATAGGTACCACATACCCAAATTAAGTCAATTTGAATAGACCTACAACCCCTAAGGGAATAGAAATGGTCATTAAAAGTCTCATAAACAAACAAACAAAAAGCCCAGGGTCAGATGGTTTCAGAGCAGAATTCTACCAGAATTTCAAAGAAGAGCTAATACCATTACTTCTCAAATTGTTCCACACAATAGAAACAGAAGGAATATTGCCAAACTTTTTATGAGGCTACAGTTACCCTGATACCCAACCCACACAATGATGCAACAAAGAAAAAGAATTACAGACTAATCTCCCTCATGAACATTGATGTAAAAATACTCAATAAAATACTGGCAAACCGAATCCAAGAACACATCAAAAAAGTCATCCATCATGATCAAATAGGCTTCATCCCAGATATGCATGGGTGGTTTAACATCTGGAAATCTGTCAATGTAATCCATAATATAAACAAAATGAAAGGAAAAAAAACCCCACATGATCATTCCATCAGATGCTGAAAAAAATCTTTGACAAAATCCAACACCCTTTCATAAAGGTCTTGGAGAGATCAGGGATACAAGGAAATATCTAAACATAATAAAGGCAATTTACAGCAACCCAACAGCCAACATCAAATTAAATGGACAGAAACTCAAAGTGATGCCATTAAAAACAAGAACAAGACAAGGCTGTCCACGTTCTCCATATCTATTAAATATAGTACTTGAAGATCTAGCTATAGCAATTAGACAACAAAACATTGCATGGTGCAGAATTATGCAATAAGAATCCATCATTTATGAGGCCAACCCATCAGAAATGTGGATTTTGTTGGAGGAAACCATCACACATAGCATTTTGGGATTATTTGCCTTTTGAATGGATTGCTGGTCTGGCTGCAGGATTTCTTGTTAGCTACAGCGTTTCCCATCTGTTACAAATTTGGGATTTATTCTCACAGTTCAGCAGTGTTTGATCATTTATTGGGCATAATTTCCTCTATGTATTGGTGTATTTTGGATGACCTCCCTAAGCTATGTGTGAAAGCAGTCACACAGTCAAAACCTTTGTTTCCCACAACCAAGTACTTTTTCCTTTTTCCAGTATAAACTTAGAGGTCTGCCTTCCTGTAATTATCCTTATTAGCCAGTGTTAGTGTCCAGGCAAAGAATCTCATTTGAGACATTCACAGACACTACATGTCTGGACCTGTTGATTTATAGCCACTCAGATAGATAGGGAACAATCGTGCCCTGGTTTCACCCTGCTGACCCAAACTACCTCACACTAACAGGCCCTTAACTCCTTGCTTTTATTCTCACCTTGGTTTATTAATACAAGATTTTAACTTAGAGATTTACTGCTTGTGATAACAGGAAAAGTAATTACTCATTTGTTCATTCTCAAAGATAATTTTCCAGACTGTCTGAGATTTATGCCACTAAGACCAGAGCAGCTGAGAGATGCCAGGTTCCATATGTTGTGCAAAATAGGCTCATGTCCTCCCTTTGTTTTAACCACTTAAGGCAAAAGGTATAATCCGTTAGATCTGAGAGCTTCTTTTAAGCCAGACAACACTGGCAAAAGTTCGACAGCAGACCAAAAGCTGCATGTATTCCTCTACTGCTTATGTTGGTTGCCTAGTAACAGAGGACACTTCCCCTGCCCACTGGAAAAGCAGCATGTGAGCTGCTTGGAAGCATCACATGGATAAAAAGACAGTTTTTTACTTTATTTGTGATTTTTACTGATTATAGACTTTTAGCTTATTACCTAGCCACATTTAAGAATGTAGTTTAAGCACACAAATTAGATTTCCTTTGTTGGTTTAATCTGTAGTTGACCTCATCAGGGAGCCTCCATTAACCACTTCCACTTTGCGCCATAAATGGAAGCTGACAGTAACTGCTCTGTGTGTCAGTCTTATCTCTTTGAGAAATTCAAGCCTTGTAATATATTGCCAAAGAAACACTGTTTGTAAATGTATATAAACTGGTACTCTCACTGTAGAACTTGGATAGTTTCAGAACAATAAAGAGACATGGATAGAAAGAGCACAGTGTGAGCAGACTTATTTTCATCCTCAGATATTAGTATTTCCTCATTTGTTTTAGTACCTTTTTAGAGCCCTGGAAGAAGGCTTTTAAGTAGGCACTTAAAAGTCTTTGTTACCTGGTGCCTGGGTGTCAGGGAATCAAAAAAAGTAGGTATCCAAGCATATACAGGTAAAGAGGTATCACTTGATGGGGGCTGTCCAGCAAAGGGAGACCTAGCCCCTCCCAGAGATATGAATAGGAGATCTCCCTAGTTGTCAAGCTACAATCAAGATCTCACCAAAGGATTCTGCAGATCCCAGGGGAACCCACTGCCTATCAGAGCAATGAGTAGAGACATTGAATAACCCCTCCCTTTAGCACTCTCCTTAAATCTTTCCCACACTATGTGACAAAATGAATTTAAATAGAAACAGCTTTTTGTGGAAGTTATTAAATATATGCTTAAGATGAAAGAGTTTGAAGTTAATTCTAGTCAACTTTCTGAGTTTCTTAAATTTGTACAGAAAGTAAGTCCCTGTTTCCCAGACCTTGGAACCCCAAAATCTGAGGCATGGAAAACTGTATGGAAGGATATTAAGAACTGGCATGAACAGCATGGAGCTCAGCAGATGCCATCTATAGCATTTTCCATGTGGAATATGCTTAAACACGCTCTGACAACTGATCAAGAACTTAAGCTCCAGCTAGAATCAGAGCTAACTATTCTCTCACCATCTGTTCATCCCATGACCCCTCTCCTTGAGAGAACACCCCCACCCACCCACACTGTCTCCATGTTCAGAATCGAAACAGAACATTTTCCCCTCTTTAAGGGACCCCAAAGAGGAGATTTCTGAAAATTCTAGTGATGAAAAATAAATCTCTGAGGAAGAAGATGAATGGGTAAAGGGAGCAATAAGTTGTTGAACACCAGACTGCCTTCTACTATAGTGTTTAACTGTACACTCCACATGGACCCCTGAAAAACATAAAAAGAAGTAAAGGGAGCTGGCATGTTTGGCTGAAGTGATCTGACAAGCCCACCTTCAGGGTGAGGCACTAGGATGCTTTCCTGTTATTGCACCTAGTCAAGGAACTAATGATTGGCCCACATGGGAACCCCTTCCTTTTAAACTGCTTAAGAAAATAAAACAGGCTACATCAGCTTTTGGGCCAACTTCTCCATGTACACTCAATCTTGTGGAGAGTTTAATTGGTCCCAAGCAGCTAAAGCTTGAGGGGAGCTGCCAGTTTTGCTTCTAGTGAAATGGCTTTCTGGGTTCAGGAAATCAGAGACTCTAGGCCATCTAAAACTCTTAAAATACAAGGAAAGAAAATAACTGGTTTGCCAGACACTGGTGCAGACATTTTTTGCATTTCTGGAAAAGATTGGCCAGGGACTTGGGAAATGTATATTATTCCTTCCTCCTTAGTGGGTTTGGGTCAGGCAAATAATGTAGCCAGAAGCTCAGAGCAAACTCCATAAAGAGTTTCTTTAATGCCCATCATCCTCTTTGAAGTAATTGGTGCTACCAGGAGCAGACATGTCTCACCATCCAGAAAAATCTAAATTCTTAAAACATTTTAAATGCCATATTCTGTAGGTCTTTGAAGTGTTTGAAGATTATCTATCTAATTGAAATATATTTTTGTATACCTAGAAAACTTAATTAACATGATTAAAAGTTTGACTATCATAAATGACTATTAATCTGAATTTCTTAATGGTATATTACAATTTTAAATGAGTTGCATAAATATAATACCTTAAACAAGAGTAGAAATATACATACAGTATAACAAAATTAACTTTATATTTGTATCACTAAACAAAAATCCATACCAATGTAAAGTATTTTGATGTTAACAGTTATTTTTTGTATCAAAGTAGACTCAATAATCTATCCCTTTCTATCATTTCTATATCATATCCCCCTTTTTTCTTTAGAAAAAGATTGCATTTATAACCAATCCCCTTTAAATAAAAACAAACATTCATAAACAATATTTTGGGAATTTGGATATTGCTTTTCATACTGATTGGAGGTGCTGGCAATCTTATGGGGATCCTGAGAAAATTTAGAATTATGATTAAATCTTGGCCTTAGTAGTCTGTGAGGCTGCATCGTCTCAGCCAATTGCTTTGAAGCTGTTCTGGATATTGCATCATCTGTGTCATGACTGTTATCAGAGAAGATTCCCAAAGGAAGGCACAAGAATTAGAGACCCACTTGTTCACACACTCTGGAATCCCATAACAATACTAAACTGGAACCCATAATATATACTTGGAGGACCTAGTGAAGACCCATATAGGTCCTGTCCATGCTGCTTCAGTTTCTGTGAATCCATGAAAGCTTTGCTAATGTTTATTTAGCAGGCCTTGTTTTCTTGGTGTCCACCATTCTCTTGGGTTCATAAACTATTTTCAGACTCCTCTTCCGTGGGGTTCCCTGAGCTCTGAGGGCATGGATTTCATGGAGATATCCCATTTTTAGGGCTGAGTGTTCCAAGGGCTCTCACTTTTTGTGCAATGTCTATTTGTGGGTCTCTGTATTTGTTCCCTTCTGCTACAGGAAGAAGCTTCTCTGATGGTGGCTGATGAGGGAACTGATCTTTGAGAATATCAAAATATCATTAGGAGTCATTTTTATCAATATGTTTCTTCTTCTTCTTCTTCTTCTTCTTCTTCTCCTCCTCCTCCTCCTCCTCCTCCTCCTCCTCCTCCTCCTCCTCCTTCTTTTTTAGACCAGTATTATTTCATTTTCCAATAGGTTCCTAAGCTATTGGTTGGGGAAGGGGAAGTATATGATCAATATATATGAGGAAACAGAAGGATGGTGTTGTTGCACCCTCTTCTGGCCAAAGGCTGTCATGTTAGGATGTACATACCAGGTATGGGGTGCCACCTTGTGGAAGTAAGAATTTAGTGCATCTGAGCAGTGTCTTCTCCCATAAATTGCCTTGGTCCACAAGCATGCTTCCTCTCTCAAAAAGGAACCCAACTTTAGTCATAACAGAAAGGCACACTTGTTCTCTGGTAAGATTCATTATCACCCCTCTACCTGGCAAAAGTCCAAAGGTCTTTCAGAGCCATGATAATGCTAGGAAACCCAGATCACTGACTATCATTGGAAAACTCAGGCCAGTGTCTTCTGGGACACTAGGACACTGTTCTCCAAATACCCAACTAAAAGTTTTTACTCTACAAGCCTTGTCAGATGTCATGGTAGAAATCCAGTCATTATCCTGAATCCCACAAACAAATGATATCTTTTATAATGAGCCAATAGTAATGTGATTATTTGTGGTTTTAGGACACCAAGAAGAAACTTCCTGCCATGATGGTGCCCACTATTAGTTGGAGAACTCAAGGAGGAGGGCAGAGTCAGGCAGATATCAGGGAGTAAAACATCCTGGTCTACATAAATAGCTCTAGGCTAAATACACATGAAAGAAACCCTCTGTTCCAAAATATGATTTTCAGTAATTGGCAACCAAGATTAATATGTCATTGCAGATATTATAGTGTGTGTCCCTTCTGCATGCAGAATGTAAGATTAAACTTCATCATGCCAAGAGAACATTCATGAGAAACTCAGAAACCCAAGTAACTAGACAGATAAGAACAGAAGTGATTAAAACATTAATATAAAAATATAGCCAGGGGATGGTAGCACATGCTTTTTAACCCCAGCAGGTTAAAAAGATCTCTGACTTGCATTCCAACCTGGTATACAGAGTTAGTTCTAGGACAGCCAAGGCTACACAAAGAAACCCTCTCTGAGAAAAACCAAGAGGGCTGGGGGTAGTGGGGGGAATAAAACTAAGTTTTACATAGGATCTTTTAGAAGCCAAAGTGGCTGATTCTGTACTATTATTTAAATAAATAAACAAAAAAGTAGATTAGAAAGTCTACATCTATTTTGTTTAAAAATACAACTGTAGTCTTAGACTCTATTGCTGTTTTACAACATCCTTTTATTTTTAACATCCTATCAGTTCCCTGTCTTTAAGACCAGTGTTGTTTGTAAAACTAAAGTATATATATATATCACTGCAATTCAAAACTGAAAGAGACAAAATTAAGAGAGAATAAGCTTGTTCCAAAGTTTGCTGTTCCCTGAGTATCCATTGGAAAAGTGACTTCTTATGGTTACAATGAGCAACTTTGCCTATCATTTCCCATCTAGCAATTCTTTCCATGCAAATGAGAACATTTCTGTGGTATCCAGTTGCAGGTAATTCTGATTAGCTGCATGATTCTGACATTTTGTGGCTCTAGTTGAGTATAGAGGAGTCCTGGCTTTTCTGCCTAAGGAATACTTTTTGTAACTTGGTTGAAACTTGGATATGTATCCCAGCTGTGCTTTTTCTCCCTTCCCCCATTTTATTATTTTATGTCTCTGTGTGTTTTGTCTGCTTGTATGTGGGTGCATCACATGCTTGCCAGGTGTGGGTGGAGTTCAGAAGACAGCATTGCCTCTCCAGGAACAGAATTAACAAGTACAGGTAGTTGTTAGCCTTTGTGTGTGTGCACTAAAAACCACAGATTTTCTGGAAGAACAAGTGCTTCCAACTGCTGAAATATCTTTCCAGCATCCACCCCACATTGTTCTCTACTATCCTTAGCTGTTCCTCTACACTTCAGTTTTTCTGTAGCCTCTTTGACTCCACCTGCCAAAACAAAATGACTTTCAGGGTTACATCATCTATAAAAAAAAACAAAAACAAAGGAACAATCCTGTAACTCTGGGCTCCCTCCATATGTAACTGTGGCTGCATGTCCATACAATTTTCTTTGTTTTTATTGTGATCTTCTTACTCCAAATGACAGGAGAGAGGCAAGTGGAAGTAGTGGTGCTATGTTGTTGGTTTGAATTCATCTAGAAACCATTATAAGATTGTCTTTTTTAAAAAATTGAACAATGGCATTTGACAAAAACGACAGAAGGTAAATAGCATGTCCAGCCCTCTATGAACCATTTTGTTTCCCATTAAAAAAATGCATAAATGGGGGCAGTGTCGGGAGGGGGAAGGACAGGGGAACCCATGGCTGATGTGTAAAATTAAAACACAAATATAATAAATAAAAAAGGAGAAAAATTCATAAAAACTGATTTTCCAAAAGAGGTCGCCAAAACACCATTTTTAGATTCTATCCTTTCAATTGGGAAGTTCCTTTTGTTTTCATTGGTTGAGATTCAGTTTCTTTGTGTACTTAGGTATTAGGGTTAGGTAAAACATCTAAATATAACCCTACCCACAAACCCAAACCATTTAATATGAAGCCTAAACATAAACCTACACTCTAGCTATCCTGGAACTGGCACTGTAGACCAGGCTGTCCTTGAACTCAAAATTCCTCCTGCCTTTGCCTCCTGAATGCTAGGATCAAAGTTGTGTACCACCACACCCAACCCTGAACTGCGACCTAAGTAACATGTGATTAAGGGCTATGGAGAGCACATTTCTGTTTTGGGACCCCTTGATTACATATATATATATAAACATACATATATGCCTGCAAAAAGCATTCATACATACATACATACATACATACATACATACATATATGTATGCAACAATAATTATCAAAACCAGAAGCAATCAACTGGAGAGTGGGAAAAAACAGAAGGGCTACAAGAGAGAAGAGCACCTTGGAAACGAAGGAGAGATGATAAGAAAGAAGGAAAGAATTTCTCCACTTTCAGTTAAAACATCTAAATATAACCCTACCCACAAACCCAAACCATTTAATATGAAGCCTAACCATAAACCTACAATTAAACCCCTAACATTAACTCTCTAATTTGAACCCTAACCCTAAACTTAAGCCTAAAAACCTAAACCTAAACCCTGACTCTAAACTTCTAACCCAAACACTAACCCTAACCCTGACCCTCACCATAACCCCTAACCTCTAACCCTAACCTTACCCCCTAAACTTAACCCTAATACCTAATACTAACCCCTAACCCCTAACATCTAACCCTGTCTAATCCTAACCTTAACCCCTAACTCTAACCTCTAATCCTAACTGTAACCTCTGACCCTTGACCCCTGACCCATGACTCCTGACTCTAATAAAAACAAAAAACAACAAATACCAAACATTTCCTATAGTATACAATGGCAAATCTCAGTGAGTACCTGATATTTACTGAAAGAAACACATTATAACTTGTAGTGGGTAGCCATTCCAGCTTTGATCTGGAAGTTCCACCCCCCATTGAGGCTCGGGTAACTGTCAAGCCTACAAGGTGGGGCTGAGAGAGGACCCTGAAGACCCGAGATCCCAATGGGCTGGCTCTCTTGGTTCCTGGACCCTGGACGCCGGAGGTACACCAAGTAGAGTTCTCCAGAGAACACCATAGGACTGCGCTACACCTTTCTCAGAACCTGTAATCTATCCCTTCACTTGTAAGTTACCCCATGAAATAAACCTCCCTTTTAACTACGTGGAGTTGCCTTAATATTTTAACCACTAACAACTGAAAAAAAAATCAACGTTGTGGATGAACAGTATTGCAATGATAAGAGTATATCATTGCAGTGGGAACATATATATTATAGCAAACTATGGAAATGTTCAGTGATGTTGAGGAACGGTTCTTTTTATATAGTACTGCTGGGAACTGACCTTACAATCTCACATAGCTAGAAAATAGTTTTACACTAAGCTCTACTTCCAGAAAATGATATTTTTAAATGCAAAATTTTCAAGAATTAGATCAGATATTTTGAAACACTAATTCTTATCACAATAACAAGAATCATATCAGCCTGGGATAGAACAGACAGTTTCTGGGCAGATGAACTTTTTAACAAAATCTCTAAAGTGTTGTTTTTTAACTAAATCTCAATCATTTGATTTTACCAATAAAGACTTGGGAGCCAGATGCTAGGGTGAAAGGCTGATAGCTCAGAGAAGCAGAGAAAGCACCCAGCTGCTTTCTCCTCCACCAGCATCCCAGAAAGAGCTTTTCCCTATGCCATCGTAAGCAAAACTCTACCAACTGGATGTTCCTTCCTCTACTTCCTATGTGTCTCTCTATCTGTCTGTCCTCCTCACTTTCACTTACTCTCTATGGTTTTTTTTTTTTTTTTTGGTTTGTTTGTTTGTTTTGTTTTGTTTTGTTTTGTTTTTAGATTACACAAGGTTTTTATTTATTAGTTACAGGATGTTAGTCCCTACACAGATGTGGGAAAGGATTGGCTATTTTGGGGCTAACACTAGTCCCAGATAAGATAATTAGGCTCTGGACCTACAACATTTCAACATTTCCACATCACTATAGTTCTAATCAGTCAATCTTTTTTTCATGTTTTATTAAGAAAATTTCTACTCACTCCAATGCTATCCACAGACACCCTCCTCCCTCCTCCCGCCCCCAGCTCTCTTTCCCAAGCCACCTCACATCCCCACATCCCCAAAATCGAGGTCTCCCATGGGGAGTCAGCAGAGCCCAGCACACTGAGCCTAGGCAGGTCCAAGGCTCTTCCCACTGCACCAAGGCTGTGCAAGGTGTCATACCACAGGCACCAGATTCCCAGAAGCCTGCCCATAGACCAGGGACAGATCCCAATCCCCTGCCTGGGTGCCCCCCAAATGGTTCAAGCCAAACAACCATCTTCTGTATCCAGAGGGCCTAGTCCAGTCCCATGGGGGCTCCACAGCCACCAGTCCACAGTTCATGGGCTTCCACTAATGTGGCCAGGCATCTCTGCATGTCCTCCCATCATGATTTCCATGTCCCTCGCCTGCAGTATCTCTCCTCTCTTTCATCAATTGGATTCAGGAAGCTCAGCCCGGTGCCTGGCTGTGGATCTCTGAATCTGCCTCCATCTGTCACTGGACAAAGGCTCTATGATGACAGCTAGGTTATTTGCTAGGCTGGTCACCAGAGTAGACCAGTCCAGCACCCTCTGGACCACTACCAGCAGACCAAGTTGGGTCATCCTTGTGGATTCCTGAGAGCCTCCCCAGCACCCTACCTCTTCCTAGTCCCATGATGTCCTCATCTATCATGGTATCTTCCTCCCTGCCCTCCCACTCCATCCCTGTTCCAGCTTGACCCTCCCATTTCCCTATGTTCTCATCCCCCACTCCTTGCCCTCTGATATCCCCCCCCCCAGTCCACTCATGTAGATTTCATCCATTTCTCCTTCACAGGATCATCCATGTGTCCCTCCTAGGGTCTTTTCCTGTTAGCTAGCCTCTCTGGAGTTGTGGGTTGCAGTCTGGCCATCCCTTCCCTCCCATTTAGTATCCACTCTTATGAGTGAGTACATACTTTGTTTGTCCTTCTGAGTCTGGGTTATCTCACTCAAGATGATATTTTCTAGATCCATCCATTTGCCTGAAAATTTCATGATATCATTGATTTTTATTGCTGAGTAGTACTCCGTTGTATATATGTGCCATATTTTCTTTATCCATTCTTCAGTTGAGAGGCATCTAGGTTGTTTCCAGGTTCTTGCTATTACGAATAATGCTAATATGAACATAGTTGAGTATGTGTCCTTGTGGTTAGATTGAGCATTCCTTGGATATATGCCCAGTATAACTGGGTCTTGAGGAAGACTTATTCCCAATTTTCTGTGAAACCACCATATTGATTTCCAGAGTGGCTGTACAAGTTTGCATTCCCACCAACAGTGGAGGAGTGTTCCCCTTTCTCCACATCCTCTCCAACATAAGCTATCTTCAGTGTTTTTGATCTTAGCCATTCTGACAGGTATAAGATGGTATCTCAGAGTTGTTTTGATTTGCATTTCCCTGATGACTAAGGATGTTGAACAATTCCTTAAATGCCTTTCAGTCATTTGAGATTCTTCTGTTGAGAATTTTCTATTAAGCTCTGTAGTCCATTTTTAATTGGATTGTTCAGTATTTTGATGTCTAGCTTTTTTAGTTCTTTATATATTTTGGAGATCAGGCCTCTGTCAGATGTGGGGTTGGAGAAGATCTTTTCCCATTCTGTAGGCTGTTGTTTGGTCTTATTGACTGTGTCCTTTGCTCTATTAAAGCTTCTCAGTTTCAGGTGGTCCCATTTATTAATTGTAGCTCTCAGTGTCTGTGCTACTGGTGTTATATTTAGGAAGTGGTCTCCAGTGCACATGCATTCCAGACTACTTCCTACTTTCTCTTCTATCAAGTTCAGTGTAACTGGATTTATGTTGGGGTCTTTGATCTACTTGGACTTGAATTATGTGCATGGTGGCAGATATGGATCTATTTGCAATCTTCTGCATGTTGACATCCAGTTATGCCAGCACCATTTGTTGAAGATGCTTTCTTTTTTCCATGGTACAGTTTTGGCTTCTTTGTCGAAAATCATATGTTCATAGGTATACGGATTAATGTCAGGTTCTTCAATTCTATTCCATTGGTCCACATGTTGGTTTTTATGTCAGTACCAAGCTGTTTTTATCACTATAGCTATATAGTAGAGCTTGAGGTCAGGGATCATGATGCCCCCAGAGGTTGCTTTATTATACAGGATTCTTTAGCTATCCTAGGTTTTTTGTTTTTCCATATAAACTTAAGTATTGTTCTTTCCAAGTCTGTGAAGAATTGTGTTGGGATTTTGATGGGGAGATTGCATTGAATCTGTAGATTGCTTTTGGTAAGATTGCCATTTTTACTATGTTGATTCTACCTATCCGTGAGCATGGGAGATCTTTCCATTTTCTCTCTATGATTTATTATGTTCACTTCCTATCAATTGGTTAGTTGCTCTGCTTTTTGACCTATGGTTGACTTCCTTTAATTCTGTTGACAATATTCAAACAGAAAGCTCTTGGATTAAAGGTGTATGCTAGGGCTGAGCCACACCACAATTAGAAGCAGATTTTTCTAACAAATAATACAATCTCAGAGTTCACAATCCATATTGACCATTACAGTAACCATAGGTAACCTTAAGACATGTACAATGTCAACTGCAGTCACTGTCCAAGTATGGAAAATCTTGCTATTGATCAGGACAGACAGAAAAGCAATGAGAACCTGGCCTTGGAGGTGGAACCACATTGGACCCAGAGGTGAACTGTCAGATGCTGGAAGAGCTGTTCCCATGAATGACCTGAGGAAGAAATACTAAATCTGAGCCATGTTGGAGCTTCTAAGGGGCCTAGCATTAAGAACTTGGGTTGAAGCCACCAAAAGTCACTGTGGAAGCCACATAAGCTACCACCATAAAATCAGGTTAGGCAGCAGCTTCTAGTGGTCCTTTAGGGGGCAAGGGGGAGCTGGGCCTAGATACTCTTAACCCTGGAAGTCTGAATGGTGAGAGCCTCCTCGGGATGGGGATGGAGGATAGGGTAATCCTGACCAGGTTCTGATAACCAGAGCAGTAATCACAGGACCTCACTGACCAGCAAGTCTACTTGAAATGGTAAGCCCTGGTTCAGTGGGGGATCTTGTCTCAAAACTAAGGTGTGTATCAACATCTGGCCTCTACACACTTACACCTAACCCCCATCTCTCTCTCTCTCTCTCTCTCTCTCTCTCTCTCTCTCTCTCTCTCTCTCTCTCTATCTCTCTCCTTACAGTGTTTTTGTTTATATTTGAGGCTATTTGGAATGAGACTGTATCACCTCTGTGATTCTCTCACTCCTACTATCTCATTAGTCATGGGTGGAGATGTTTAGGGTATCCTGTATGCTATGCAGCAAATATACCTGGGCCTATAACAGAAGCATGGATGATGGATGATGGATGCTTCAGCCAGTGCTCTAAGGCAGTTTACCCTAATATCCTGGAATGTCTGAAAGGTCTCAGAGACTTTTCAAAAACAATCTTACTTAAGCACAGCTGCACACAACAGAACAGTATTTATAGTACATAGTTTGGTAAAGGGATCAACATAGGCTGGCATTATGATATGCAGCTGGTCAGGTGACCCAGTGAATCTACAGCAAGTACCAATGCTGCACCTCTAACTCATCCAGGCACAGGCAAGATACTGGGCTACTGGGACCCAGAAGCAGTCCTGAGGCCATGTCTGTAAAGCCCAGTTTGAGCTGTCCTGAGCAGCCAAAGAGTGGTTACCTCCCGGCCTTGAGGGCCAGGTATGAAATAATCAAGAGGACAATGAGTGTGAAATCCACCTCTGAATGCCACAGGCAGGAAGAGGCTTTAACATCAAAAATGAGTTACTCTAACCAACATTAGGGTCCTGGAAGTAGGACCCTGTGCTGCTGATACGACAGGTAGGTGTTTGTGTTCCCTTAATTCTGCAGGGAAAGGAAGTGGGGTAACATTCAGTTGTCACAAGTGGATGAGGCTTGGGATATGTGGTATATTTAAAGGTAACAGTGTTTATTTTTTTTAGACATTTCTAAGCATACATTCACAGTTATTATTAGATTTCCTAAGATATCATAGCTTTTATGGAAGAGTCAAGTCTAGAAACCATGGGATGCTCACAGGATGGAGGAACCAGAGAAACCTAAGTGTGGTGACTAGTCAAGGTAACTCATGGGATTCCCACAAAACAAGTCACCTTGCTTAAGATTTCCACAACCTCCAGTGAGTTGGTTCTTCTCATGAAGTACAAGAGAATGTGCCTTTAAAAAATTTGCTTCCACATTAATGCTTACTTTTAATTTTGAATGCAGTTAAATTGGATTTCAAAAGCACATACTTTTTAAAATTTATGTTGCTGAACAGTTTGGAAACTTTGCAGGCATAGATAAAGTATAGTCTCTGGAGCAAATGGTTCATGGGATTGTCTGAGTCCTACCACTTCAAAAGTATATGACTTTAGATTAGCTTTTGGGCTTCAGTTTCTATTCAGAGAAGTGAGACTGATACTACTCACAGTATGGACAAGTAGTGAGGAATAAAGGAGCTCACATCACAATGTTTAGAGTCATGTCTGCGATAAATTTATTACCTGCCAAACACTTGCTCATGCCTCCATTTTCTCCTTATGTCCTGTATTGTTCAAAATGTATAAAAAATTACATGAATCAATGCAGACAAAAATCAATGTTTATTTACCTGTGTCTTTGATATAAAATAGTTTATAGTATAGCAGAACAGACATAACCCTCCTTTGGTCTAGCTACTTCAGAGTAAACATTAATGTCTTTACACTTTGGTAACAGATGACAGAGATATTTCCTAAAGTCCCCATCAAGAACACAGCAGTAAGTGGTATCAATAATCTGTGTGACATGAACACTTGTGTCCAGGTTGTAGCTATTCTTGTTCTGCACATGTTCTTGAAATGTGAACAGGAAAAGTACAATACTGTAGGGAGCACACATTGAGAGAAAGATACCCATTATGATGAAGGCAAGCTTGCAAAGACCATGATTCCTCATCCCTAAAGCTTTGTGAAATCCTCACTCACACAGAGCAAAATATAAAAACCAGCAGTGGGGGGAAAGTAGCAAAATGTTCATCTTTATTGTCAGAAGATACTGCCAGAATGTCTCTTCAGCTGGCAGAATCTATGGGCTACTAAAGGAGCACTTGTCTTTCTGGTTTTCTATCTGAGGTGTATAAAACATGAATTTAAAGTGATCAGAATGGATATGACCCATGCCAGAACACTTGTAATGGTTCTACCAGGCACTGCCATGAGGGCTGCAGATAACTATCTCTCATGAAAAAGTGCCTGGTATCCTATCACAATGAGAAGGATGTTGAAAAGCATCTCACCATGTAAGCTTGCAGAGTGGAGTCTAATGAGAACTTTATACATGGATGCATTATGTCTTTCCCTATGTAAAGCACCATGAGACCATAATGACATGGGAAGCAAGAAACAAAAATTAGAAACGACCAAGTTTAGAAAGTACACATTTCATACATGCATGAATCCTTTGTATTCACCAGGATGAACAATTAATATGTTATCCAGGAGCCCAACCAAAAACATTGTAGAACACAGCTGTAGCACCTACCAGGCTGACAGGGGCCTGGTGTTGTATCTGTCACGCTGTTGCACATCACTGCTCTCCAGATCATCCTGTATGAGGACATCATACTCATCTTCCAGGACCATTGTATAATTTGCCATCTTCAGGCTACACTGTGGAGAAACCAGAAGTTATTTTTCCCATTATATGGCCATATCTTCTCAGAGGAAACCACAAACAGGATTGAATTCACACAGTCATACTTTGCCCTTCTTGAGACTTGATTTAAGCCAGTTATAGGAAAAAAAACCCCTCAGAACACTAAAGTAAACATTTCATTAACATGTGCTTACTTATGCAGAGCAGAGGCTGTACCTGCCTATTCATTAAATACTCAAAGACTTAACAATACGCTGGGTAACATTAGGAACCACAAAGAGATGTGACATTGTTTTCAATTAAGTTCTTCTGCCTGAAATAAGATTTACCAAATAGTTAGAAATAGATACCATGGTTAAAGAAAATAGAGCATCTCATACTTTCTATTAGTTTGAAGAGTTTTCTCACCCCTTAAAATGGCTTCTAGGCAGGCTTATGCTTTGCTCCAGATGGTTATAAACAAATGTTTGCAAAAGTAAAACTGCTCTAATCTTCATGGACAAAGTTGATGAGGTTGAGATGACTTACACTTGACTGAACTCGAAGGAATAAGGGCTTAACTTCTCAACATACTGTCCAGGAGAATGCAAATCAACAGGGCAAGAGAAGACTGCTCCCTTTTAAACAGACTGACCCTTACCCTGAGGAACCAGAGAAACTACCATTGATTCTGGGCTGTGGTCCTCCAGTCACAGAGCTCAGGGGCCAGCTGGAATCAAGAGATTTGAATGTTTATCAGGGCTTGTGAACCTCTGTTGAGCTGCTGAAAGAAAATAGGAAGTTTTTCTTTCCTTGTCCCTCCCCAGTACCTTACCTTCGACTTCCCTGTTCCCTTTAAACAGCTGTCCTCTTGGCTACCCAGTTAAGGGAAGTAAGTTGCTGCTGTTTCCAATGACAGAGGGAGTGATCAAGTCACTGAGTTGTACCATTTGACTTATTTTTTAAAAAATTCACTTTACATACCAATCACAGATCTCCCTCTCATCCCTCCTCTTGCTCCTGCCCACCTTCCCCCCTCCCACCCCTCATCCCTTCTTCCAACAGGGTAAGTTCTTCCATGGCTGGACAGCTAAGCCTGGTATATTTAGTTGAGGCAGGACCAAGCCCTTCCTTGCTTTATTGGGGTGTACAAGGTGTCTCTGGTGCATGAGCCATCTGACCTCTTCTTCTTCTTTCTTTTTTTTAGCTGAGGATCAAACCCAGGGCCTTATGCTTGCTAGGCAAGTGCTCTACCACTGAGCTAAACCCCCAGCCCCCCCCCCCCAGAACATGCTGATCAGGTAACTTCTCCTAGAGCATATGTGTCTACTGTCTCCAGAGGTTCAGACCCAAGAGTCCTAACCCTAAGACACAGTGTCTCACTAGCACTGGTGAAGGTCCATGCCCTGAAATAAGACAACCCAAGGCAAGAACCACAGCATGTGTTTGTTTTGTTTGTTTGTTTTGTTTTATTTTTGTTATATTTTGAAGGATGATGTGCTTGATTAGAAATGAGATCCTAAGAGAGGATTTGTAGAAAATGAAAGTCATATTATATGCTGGGAAAGAAATTGGAGATAGAGTGTGTCAGAAATTAGTATTTGTTCCCGACTCCAAGTGTTCATGTTGAGAAAATTGAAATGTTGCAAGAAGCTGGGAATGATTAGTGCTAGAATGCTTTGAGAAGCTGATCCAGCTCTGAAAAGGACCCAAAGGAGGAACACTCTTGAGAAGATGTAGAGGTAACAAGTCAGATTAAAATACAATGATGAAATCAAATGTAATCCCACATTAAAGATGGGGAAGGGAAAGGAGAAACAAAGATTAAAAAGGGGGAGCAAGGAGTCACCTAGGCTGGGAAGGTTGAGGAAAAGTTAAATGATGGGTATGACATTAAAAAAGAATGAGCTAAGAAGAGGAACTTGAACTAAAAAAAAAAGTGTGTGTGAACTGCTCCTGGGCCAACAACTATGTGGCTGTAATCAACCTGACTTGGGAATCAGTCCTACACATTGGCATAATATTTATAATTTACTGACATACTTGGTATTATTATCAACAATGTATCTGAGGGAGTGATAGCTATAAAAAGTGTGCCTATTAAAATAAAAATAGAAAGGGAGGATGTATTAAGAGAAAAATGTAGAAAAGAGAAGTCCATACAAGCATGCTTGAATATTATGCTCCAAGAATGCCTACTGCTGAAAAAGAAGGGGAAGCAAAGATTGGTTCAGTGAGAACCTAGGCTGTGGCCACTTCCCATCAGGCCCCCCTTTCACACAGTACATGGGGTTCTGTGAGGAAGCAGGGGTCACCAGGCCCTGGAAAGCAGTCTGCCTATGGTGGCTGCCACAACCCGGAACCAGGGTTAGTCATTCCCCTCCTCCTGTGTCCTGCATCCAAGTGACTTGGAGTCACACCATGTGTGAGTTGGTAGAGGAGACTTGGACAATTGTAGACAGGAGAAAGAGAGTCATGAGTGCACAGACTGCTGGTTAGATGGCTAAGTGGAAGTTAAAATGAAATAGCAGCCTAACTCTAACCCTAACAAAACTGTAGAACCTATTGCTATATGTCACAGAATCATATGAAGCTTAGCATTTTTTCCCACCCACCATTTCCCAAATAACCTACATGGAGACTTAATTACAAATGCTCAGCCAATAACACAGGCTTTTTACTAGCTAACTCTAACATTTAAATTAACCCATATTTCTTACCTACACTCTGCCAATGAGGTAGAACCTTTTTTCAGCATGGCATGTTTATCTCCTGCTTCCTCTGTCTGGCTTGAGACTCCTCAGACTCCACCCTCCTTCTTCCCAGTGTCCTCTGAGTCTTTCTCTTCTGCTCAACCTCTTTCTGCCCAGCTATAGGCCAGTCAGCTCTTTATTAGCCAATGAGAATAATACATATTTACAGTGTACAAAGATTGTTCAACAGCAGCTTAGTTTCCCAAAGAAAAGCACTATTTTGTAAACCCAGAATCATTCCAAATTCTCACTTGACTTGCGGTATTATTTTATTTTGCTTTTATTCCAGGCTTTCTGCCTAATAGTACTCAGATCAGGATAATTTTAAATATCTTCTGAATTAGAAAGAAGATAAAGCTTAGAGGTCGGAATCTAAGTCACAGTGAAAGTTCTCTTTATCATTCCAATATGTGAAAACAAATACAGCCATTGTGTTACTTGTTTGAATCTTAAATCTCTGCCTCCCAAGTCTTTAAATAAAAAACCCAGAGCAGATATTAGGGTAAATGCTGAAAGATCAGAGAGAAAAAAGAACGCACACTGCTATGTCTCACTTTGCCAACTCCACGAGTCCTTTGTTTAAAAGCCTCTGAGTTCTCAGCAGAAAGGGCTCTCTAGCCAAAAGGGCTTGCTCAGCTGTAAAGCCTTTAGTACCTGTCTCCTCATGCCTAATGTACCTTTCTCTACCCAGCTATTAAAGGTGTTTGTGCTTCCCAAGTACTGGGATTAAAGGTGTGTGCCACCAGTGCCTGGCTCTGTTTCTCTCCTAGACTGAATCAATCTCATGTAGTCTAGGGTAGCTTTGAACTCACAGAGATCCGACGGATCTCTGCCTCCAAAGTCCTAGGATTAAAGGTGTGTGACACCACTGTCTGGCCTCTATGTTTAATCTAGTGGCTTGTTCTGTTCTTTGATCTTCAGGCAAAGTTTATTGGGGTACACAGTATATCACCATAGCTACTCAGCTTTCTGTAGCAGACAGAATATTTGAGATAACTAAAAAAAGAGAGGGAAAGTTGAGCCTGGAGATTGGATGAAAGACTAAAATGTATAAGCATGAAGAACTAAATTCAATTGTCCATAACCCATGTAAAGCCAGGTGCAGTAGCTCAACTCTGTAATCCTACTGTTTCTATAGAGATATGGGAAGAAGAAACAGGACAGTTCCCAGAAGCTCACAGGCAAGATAGGCTGGCATACACAGCAGCAAATAACAAGATACACTGCCCCCAAAAGGTGGAAAGTAATTTCTGATACTCAAAATTATCCTTTGACCTTCATACATGCACCCTGAAATGCATACACCTAAACTAACACAAACATTCACACACACACACACACACACACACACACACACACACACACACACAGAGAGAGAGAGAGAGAGAGAGAGAGAGAGAGAGAGAGAGAGAGAGAGAGAGAGAGAGAGCATGGCACATAATGGGAATCAAGCCTTTAATACATAGGCCTTTGGGAGATATTTACTGAAACCCCACCATTCATGCATTTTGGTGTCACTAAACCATGTTCTGTGACTTCGGCCCTTGAAATCTTTAGCTTTGAAAGTATGGATTCCTCTTTATTACAGTGGTTAAATTCCACTTTCAGTCTAAAAGCTGTCATATTGTACTCTCACTACCCCATTCATACAGACCACTCATTCATTCAACAAACATTCATAGGTTCTAGCATGTGCCCAGCCCTCTTCTAGATGCTGGGAATACAACAATGAACAAAAGAAAACATCATGACCTTCATTGAGTCATAAAATAAGTCAATGGTAGGTAGTAGGAATGTAATTTTTCAAGGAAAGTAAAGTGGTAAAGAAGAATGGAAGGATCAGATGGTTCAGTAGCAAGAGGCAGCCTTGTTGACAGAATGGGCAAAGAAGCAGCAAAGAATCAGTCCAATAAATAACACCAATTGCTGCTGTAGACTAATCCTTTTGTACACTGTGAAGATGTGTTGCTCTCATTATTAGTAATTGGCCAATGGTTAGATAAGATTTTTGGGGCAGAGAAATGCTGGGGAGAAAAAGGGCAGAGTCTGAGGAGATGCCATGAGACACAGAGTGAGCAGAATGGGAAGTACATACATCAGGTAAACAGGCCTCAGGGCAGCACACAGATTAATAGAGATGGGTTAATTTAAGTTATAAGAGGTTTCTAAAAATTAGTCTGAGTTATCAGCTGAGCATTTATAATTAATATTAAGTCTCTGTGGTTATTTGGAAACTGGCTGGCAGGACAGAAAAGTTGTCTTCAAGTTGCCCCATTCTTTCTCACAAAGTTTTTATATCAAGGGTACTGAAGGCACATCCTAGGTCATAATTTTAGCAGTAACTGTTTAAAATAAGCAGACATATTCTTCATATTATGGTGACTCAATTTTAAAAACAAAGTATATACTGTCCCTATCATCAACATATGCTTTCAGATCCTAACCCATTCTTTGCAGTATTGAGTGGAGATTATAGTGACCACATTTCACTGAGCTTTGCAAGTACCCATACTGTGATTTGGATACAGTCTGTGTCTCCCAAACTTTCATGTGTTTGAAGCTTGGTTTCAGTGAGGTGAAGTTGGAAGAAGAGAGTGAAAGATCATTAGGAAGGCACTGATGCAGTTCACATAGGGTCCCAGTAAGTTTATGTAAGAGTGAGTTAATATATACCAAAATAATGAGTTAAATAGAACTCTTTTCTTTATAAAGTACCCATCATTGAGCACTTTTTTTTATAGCAACAGACAACAGACCAATACATCACATGGGTGTCTTCCTACTGAATTTTGGTAACACTAGGATAGGTAACCTCTCAGTAAATTTTCTTGGCAAAGCATATCAGCCATTTTTTCAAAAGAATACAGTTGCCTGGGAAGACACAATACAAACACATCTATTCATCCCAGAAAAGAGAATGTATTAAAGACCAAAGTGAAAAGACTGCAACAATGTACAATTTGATAAACCAACACTTTTTTTTTGGTGTTACTAACAGGAATGTGGGTGAGGAGTTACTTACAGGAATCAGGGATGACTCAAAAGCAGCTGCTTGACTCATAAAAGCTGCAACCCTGGAGCTTTCTGCACAGCTTGAGGAAGCTAGTCAGAAGATTTCTTTTCTCTGTAGTGAGATGGTCAGAGTTTCCTCTACCAGAAGTTGTTTACTCCTTTTGATACTGCTGGGGATGGGTACTTAATAATTCTCAAAAGTTTCTGTTTTCCTTAACATGTGAACTTTCGTATGAAGGAAACAGCCACAAAACAGAACAAAGGAATTCTTTATTTTGGTTGTGGGGCCAAAGATATTGTATAGCTGCTTTCTGCATGTTGAAACATTTGGGAGGAGCAGAAGACTCATGAAACTCACAAGAAACATGTTATTCAGAGGCCCATGAAACTAGTGGTTCTCCAGTTCATGATTGCTTAGTTCTATGTATTTGGTCTCAATATTATGGTGGCAGAAGTATGTGGTCAAGGAGGTTCTTCATCTCATGGTAGACAGCAAGCAGAGAGAATAGAGAGGAAAGGCACACCTCAAATGACCTGTTTTCTCTAGTAAGACCCATCTCCCAAATGGTTTCCACCACCTCCCAAAACATCATGAACATCTGGCACCAAGAATTCATCATAGTGAGCCTACTAGGGACATTTCATATTCAAGAAATAACACAGAGGCATGAACAATACCTAGGGAATCTACTGTCTTGTGACTCTAACTTGCATATTTCAGGCAGTTTCATGTTCTCCAAACTTAACCTGCTGTAACTCAGCACCGTTGTTGACCACTTAGTGACTCACAACAAATCCCTCTTCAACAAGATATATCAACCTGCGAGGAAGTTCAAAGTTAATTCCTTCCTTGGGTTCTCTACATCAACCTACATGCAATAGCTGCTACCTGTAGCACTATTCCTGTATCATTTAGAGTTCTTCTTACTCTCTTTAGTAGTTCATACTCTTTCCTAGTTAAGAACTCTTTATATTTAGTGTCTATTGTTCAAATTACACAAAATATGTGGATGCTGAGATGAAGAGTGCTGGCCAGTGTCAGGTATCGAGATCCTAACTTGACATTCAGAATAGATATTAGATTGTTTGGAATTACCATATTTGAATCAGTTTCTTATAACTGTGCCTGAAATATTTGTTTTCACAGATTTTTCTAGCCATCTAATTTTAATTGGTAAATGTTACATTATAGAAAAATTTGAAATGCTTATAAAAAAGAATATACAGTGGTAAAACTTTCAAATAGCATCTATTCTGTCATATAGTCCTTAATGGGAAAAGTACCAAAACTACTTTTAGGAAAAAAATCTTTTTTCTGCTGGCTTGGCTCTTTGTTATTAAATAGTAGTTTACAGTAGTACTTACCCACATGTTGTGAGTTTTGGAGGATTATATTTTAGTATACCAGATGTAGCAGGAATCTTAAATTATTAATAAATTATTAATAAAATCAAACCTGAGGCCAGTTATTGGGGTGAATGCTGGAAGATTAGAGAAGCAGAACAAGCCACAGCTAACCTCACCTGGCCAACTTCTTAGCTGATCTTGTTCCCTCAGACTGGAAGCCTCTGTGTCCTCATCCAAATGGATCTTAGCTTAACTGCTTCTCGAAAGCCTGAAAGCTTAACCAGCCAAAAGCTTCTAGTTTCAGGTCTTCATGCCTTATATACCTTTCTGCTTTCTGTCATCACTCCCTGGGATTAAAGGCTCACTTTCTGGGATTAAAGGCATGAGTTACCATACTTGGCTGTATTGTTGAACACACAGAGATCCAGGTAGATCTCTGCCTCTGGAATGCTAGGATTAAAGACATGTGCTACCACTGCCTATCCTCTATGTTTAATATTGGGGCTGTTCTGTTCTCTGACCCCAGGTAAGTTTATTAGCCTGCACAATATTTTAGGGAACACAATACCACCACAACTAGAGATTGAATAGGGGAAGAAAATGTCACAGAAGTCCAAGTGGTAACATTTTTATCATCTATTGACATCTGTGATTTTCAGTGAAAGAGAAAAATTTAAACCAAGAACCAGATCATTTAGATTCCTGAGAATCCAGGGCTCCAAGAGTATGCAAGGTATGTGAGTAGAAAGTTTGTTGGTTAGAGTCTTCCCTATATGGGACAGAATGAGGCAAAAATCAGGCAGAAGAGAAGGGATCACAATGTAGTAACAACCAGTGTTCAGCTAATACTATAAGGAACAGTAGAGATAAAATGGCCCTAAGGAGTGTTCTGAATTTGGGTGTTGGACCAAGCCTTTCCATCAGTGTGGTGGTATTGTGTTCCCCAAAATATTGTGCACCCTAATAAATTTATCTGGGGTCAGAGAACAGACAGGCACTAGATACAGAGGCTAGAAAATGGTGGCACTCATGCCTTTAATCCTAGCATTTCAGAGCCAGAAATCCCTCTGGATCTCTGTGAGTTCAAGGCCGCAGCGGAAACAGCTGGGCATGCTGACACTCGCCTTTAATCCCAGGGAGTGATGGCAAAAACAGAAAGATATATAAGGCGTGAAGACCAGAAACTAGAAGCATTTTGGCTGGTTAAGCATTTGGATGGTTAAGCTTTTAGGCTTTGAACAGCATAGTTCAGCTGAGAGTCATTCTGGATGAGGACTCAGAGGCATCCAGTCTGAGGAAACAGGATCAGCTGAGGAACTTGTGAAGTGAGGTAGCTGTGGCTTGTTCCGCTTCTCTGATCTTCCAGCGGTCACCCCAATAACTGGCCTCAGGTTTGATTTTATTGATAAGAACTTTTAAGATTCATGCTACACATCAGACCCCATATTAAGCCACTTGATAAAAAAAAAATAGCATAGCTTGGAGAGGTAGTTCCAGGTCTCAGCAGCCCCATCCCTGGTAATCAACAGAGTGGCAAGTGCCTTGGCTCTGAAAAGGGCACCTGGACAACTCCCACAGTATCCTTTATGATTAGAAAAGGGGATCTAGATTTCTTACAAAATTTATTTACTCTGAATAATAAGAAATGAAAACTAAAAATCATAAAACCACAGTTTTGTAAGACTGAAGAAACCACACAGAGACATATCATTCTGAAAGAGGAAGTCACATGCCCACTGAGGGGACAGTTTCTATTGCTCCACCAGACCATTAGGTTGGCTTTTCATTCTGTCCCAAAAATGTGAACAGAAGGATCAGAGAGGAATTGAGACATTTGCCCAACCCCAATTTTTCTAGCTCTCCTATTTCCTCTTCTTTCCCATCTGTTTAGACATTCAAGATTGATGGGGTTTGAAAAGACTCAGGTAAAAATGTTTCATTTATATTTTAATATTTTAAAATTAATAACTTAGATAGCATCCTCATTTTATAATAGTACTTCTAATAAAATTAAATTATGATTCATTCTAATTGTACAAGAAAAGGATTTCAGTCTGTGCTATAGCCTAGGTGGCCTGTCTTGGGTTCTAAATTCTGTTGAGCACTTAGGAAGCTCTGCTTCCTCCCTACTAGCTATCCCCAGGGACAGTCCCTGAGACTCCTCAGAGGTTGCACACCATTCCTTTCTCAGGCTCCAGAGTCTCCAAGAATTTGAGCTACTATCTACCCTAGAATCAATGACCTTTATCTTTTCCTCACAAAGGATTCAGCCACATCCTCTGGAAGCATTCTTAATAAGGTGTCTCCATCTCAAGTAAACCAAGCTCTCAAAACCACGAGGCTGGTCTCATACTCTCTTTTAAAAAAATAATTGCATATTATAATTATAATTAATTATATAAAATAAAATATAAAACAATAATTACATATGTAGCAGTGTTTGTGCCAAGATATGGCTAATCTTGGTTGTCAATGTGATGCAATTCTGAGTCTCTATAGGAAGCACAATCTCATTTGAGGAATTGCCTCCATCAGATTGGTCTGTGGAGTATTGTCTTGATTGTGGGAAGTACTATCTTTAGGTAGGTGGGCCTGGCCCATTCAGAAAAATGCTAGCTAGACATGTGCTAGACATGAGAGAGCCAGCCTCCATGGTCTCTGCTTCAGCTCCGCCTGAGTTCTTGTCTTCATTTCCCTCAGTGATGGAGTGCAACATGGAAGTGTAAGATGAAATAAATACTTTCCTCGCCAATTTGCTTTTGCTCATGGTGTTTATCACAACAACAGAAATCAAGCTAGAACAGACTATCTGTTGTGGGCTGTGATGTAGTGTGTGTGAATGGAGGACTTTTTCATTGTTTTGCATGCTCTCTTTCAAACCATAGATACTAATATCAAACTAACCCTGAACCTGTGTAGAGTGAGCATAATAATTTGCCATAATATTCTTTTGGGATATGTGTGTGTTGGCCATTCTTTTTCCATATTTCCCAAAGCTACTGACTTGCTAAAATTTCCTAATCCTTGCATTCATTTTTGTTATTTTAATTTCCCAGAAAATCATACAATTCATTATATTTCCCAATGTTTTCATGTAAGGCCACAAATCCCTAATTTTCTTTTTTTATTGTTTAATTAATTAATTTATTTTACAGTTTCCCCTCTCCCCATCCATTTCTCCTATGTTTCTGTTCAGAAAGGGGCATAGATTAGTCTCACACTTTCTGAAGAGTCCAAATATGGGGACAAATAGAAAGTAGTGCTTTTCTGGAACAAAGAAGAAAAGTTTCTTTGCATCCCTTTTCAACAGATCACTGAGGAAGAAGCAGACAGAAGTTCAGTGGTCTGGCATTCTGAAACTATCATAATGCTGTAGATATTCTGTTGTCTACCCATATCTTTTGCCAGTCTTTGCAGCATTGGTCATTGCTGACGCTTCACTTTCTCTTCCTTTCAGGGTCCTCTTCCCTGGGCTGCTATGTATTTTTAGTACAGAAGTACTTCTGCCTTTCCTAGCAAATTTCCTTGTTCTTTAGCTTCTTGCATTACTCTAATTTCTGTCTGAGGCACTTTGTTCGCCCTTCTGGCATCCATTGCCCATAACTCCAGGTGTACATCTCTATTCAGTCACTCTTCTTAGTGCCCTGTCAGTATTCCACACTCAGTTTCCACACTACTGCCTAGATTTTCCTTATGGTTTACAACTAAATCTGTCTTAAAAACTGAAACTATCCTCACACATTCTGAAGTCAGTGCTTTTCATTTCACTGGGTTGAGGGTCAAGCTTGACTCCCAAACCTGAGGTGGGAATTTAGCAGAGTCACTGTATCCAAAACAAACAGCTGTTTTTAGAAGTTCTTTGACCTTGAAGAATCCTTGTGGAAAACTGATTGCTTTTTGTCATTTGTTTTACTGAAGGGACATTATTGCCATACTATGACTTTGGTCACAAGACAACTTAGGTACACCTGAGGCTCTTGTATTACTGTGTATTGCAAATGACGCATAATAAAGGACTAAAGTTATGAGGGCATGTGATGCTTTCCTTTAGTAAGACATGTAAGTTAAGCTAGGGACCTTGGTATGAGGAAATACTTTGTGTAACAACCAATAAATATGCCTTTGTACGGCTGTTCAGGAGGTTCAGTCCACCAGAGAGGCCGAATCTTCCTGCTGCCACATAGGCCTTAAATCTTCATCTTGGAGTGCCTTTTTTCTTCAACCAACTTGTGCTACACAGAACATCCTGACACAGCTTCTCCCTATGTCCAAGTCTTCATGATCATCCAACTTCCCTCATCACATTTCGAGCCATTAATATCTTCATTCAGAGCCTATTTATCTGAGACAATGCCTGTTATATCCTTGAAACAGCACTACCCACATCTCTACAAGCCATCACCAATGAAAGATTCAAAACCATGTTTCTGTGAATACTATGGATTTAATAAGTTTTTATAGTGTCAACTTGATTGGATTGAGAAGTGCCTAGAAGAACATAGTAAAGCCCTCCTCTAGTTAAGTCTGTGAAGGCATTTATAGAGAGACTCATCAAAAGGGGGAAGATTTGTTCTGCAAGTAGTTAGCACCATCCTACAGGTTAGGAAGGAGCCTATAGTAGGCTTTCTTTGGGCCACCAGCCAGCTCCCAAATAAAGACATGGAGACTTTTTATTAGTTATGAATGCTCAGCCTTAGCTTACTTACACTTGTCCCATTAGCTCTTATAATTTATTTTAACCTGTTTCTCTTCATCTATATTTTGCTTCAGGGCTTTTTACCTTTCTTTCATTCTGTATTTCCTACTTTTCCTGCTATTTCCATGTCTGGCTGAATGGCAGCTGCCTGGCTGGCTGGCTCAGAGCATCTCCCTCTCTTCCTCCCTCATTCTCTCTTTTCTCTTGAGCCTAGATTCCTCCTCCTACTTATTCTTTCTGCCTGTCAGCCCTGCCTATCCCTCTACTGCCTAGCTATTGACCACTCAGCTTTTTATTAGACCAATCAGATGCCATAAGCAGACAAAGCAACACATTTTTACATAGTTAAATGAAGCATAAACAAATGCAACACATCTTTACAAGGTTAAACAAATGCAACATGTCTTTACATAGTTAAAGTAATATTCCACAACACAGCCAAGATGGAATAAAAAGGGAAAAAAAGAAAACCAACCAAAGCAGTCACTTTTTTCTATGTTTCCTGGACACCAAGGTGTTACCTATTCTGCTCTACCATTATCTTCCTGCCATGTTGGACTAACAACTCTGAAACTGTGAGCCAAAATAAATCTTTCCTCCCTTAGGTTGTTCTGCTCAGGTATTTTGTCAGAATGATGAAAAGTATCACAAAACAAATTGTTGTAGGATGTTGAGTGGCATGTTTAACTTTACCTATGAGGTCCTATTAGTAATATGTCTCTAGATATTTCTGGATAGCCCCTGAGGGTACTACTATACTCTCATTGAGAATAATCAACAGTAGGTTGAATAAGGAAGGAATAAAATTAGGGATCACAAAACAGAAAAATGGATCTTATATATCTTGAGTATGCCTGAAAGTTATGGGGTTGGATGTTAACATTGGATTCTAAAGCATATGCCCTTTGCACTGATGTAACTAGTAGATGTTAGAAAGCTCACTCTTGAGGCTCATGTTCTCATTGAGCCACATCAGAAGACAGTTTAGACAGCTTAGCCCTGGTCTTGGAAGCCTTCTTATGTGTCCATGGAACATGCATAACTGCATTGTGACTGGGTTTACCTCTCTAGCTCCTGTATTTAGACTCTTACATCATTCCAAGATAACTTGTGTCTATTATAGTCCTTGTACCAGAAGAGTAGCTTCTCAATAAATCTTTGTTAAAGAATAAATAATTTTACATGTGAATCCTCTGAATTAGTGATGCTTTCCATTGTAATCTTTTATTTAATATAAAAAGAATACTATTTGACCCTTTGAAGTATGGCAGTTACTTTGAAGGAGGAGAATAATATTCTTTTGCAAGTAATATAGAAAGCAAATTCACAAACTATAAATAAACATCTTGTCATGAACAGTGCTAATAAACAAGTGGTTGTTCACTATGAAATCTGTTCATTCTATTGCAAGAAACTCAGGGGAGAAGAGCTGCTGAAAACTGGTTGGGAGAAGTAATTCATGATGAAAATGAGCAAGAAATGGACACTTTTATCCAGATGCCAGTTAAAGCACTCAAGTTAGTGAGACAAGTTTGGGCTTACTTGGCAGAAAAGGACAGACTTGAAGGTTGGTAAAGTTGGTCGGAGCACAGAGTGAACACCTAAGAATCTGGACTTAGAAACACCAGACTCAGGTCAGTTCTATGTGGGACATCTACCCTGGTGGCCATAGATCTTTTCTTCAGAGATGTGCCTTTTGAATGCCTCTGTAGGGCCCGGTTATGTTTATTATTTCTAGTAGTTAGGCTATAATTGATCCATTTTAGATGGCACAGACTTAAAATTTGTGATCGGAAGGCAGCTTCTGTGACTTGTCTAAACTGCAATGCCCCTTGGAAGGCTATTCTTTTCTCTCCTATCCTATTATCTCCTCATATTACTTTCATTTTTTCTATTCCTCCTTTCCTTCTCCACCCCTTAGTTCTCCCTTCCTTCCAATTCCTATATTCATACAGTGTCTATCTTTCCATGCACCCATCCACCCACCCATCCATCCATCCATCCATCCATCCATCCATCCATCTATCCATCCATCCATTCTTGTTTGTCTGTGTATTTATATATCTGTAATCCACCTATCAATTCATCTAATTTTTGTACCACTTTAGGTAAATGGACCACACCTTGTTCTATTTTACCTCTGTACATTTGTAGAGAATTTCTACTCTATATTCCATTTAACTGTGAGCCAACTCTTACTTGGCTGAAACAGGGCTTTCCCCAGAACCACTTCCTCTAGGTTTCTGTTCTTGGACTGTGTAGCTCACCTTCCTTTAGCTCTTGGAGTCTGTTTCTGTGTAATTCACCATGATTCTTAAACACTAATGTGACTTTGTCTATATTATTACACTTCTTTCCTAAATAGTGAATCTCATAAAGTTAGGAGCTAATTTGTGGCATAGGTTAACATCTTGAATATATCAGGCCTCCATAAATATCTGTTGAATGATTATAAGGATGCTAATTGTTGCTATGGATGGTTAGTGCATCCATTACATATTACCTTCTCTCAATGTTTCTGCATCTGCTTCAAGACGGGTGAAAGTTCTGCCCAAGTACCCTTATCCTCTTGAAGGAAAACTGAAGAAAGCATTCCTATCCTAGCCATGATACTCCTTATCTTCCATGTGGGGAGGGCAGACTTAGGGTTGACTAATTAATTCCCTTCTCATAGGCACATCTGAGAGTGAGACTCTAGATGTAGATGTAGCTGGAGAGTTTCTCTCAAGCTCCTGCCAAGCCCCAGCAGTCCTGCAGCCCACTTATAAAATAAACACACAGACTTTTTTTTTTTTTTTTTTTTTTTTTTTAGACAGGGTTTCTCGATGTAGCTTCGCACCTTTCCTGGAACTTGCTTTGTAGACCAGGCTAGCCTTGAACTCACAGATATCCACCTGCCTCTGCCTCCCAAGTGCTGGGATTAAAGGTATGCGCCACCACTACCCGGCCAGCAGACTCTTATATTATTTAAACTGTTTGGCCTAATGGTTCAGGCTTCTAGCTATCTAGTTCTTACATCTTAAATTAACCCATTTCTATAAATCTATATCTTGCCACATGGCTCATGGCTTACCAGTATCTAACATGTAGGTACTCCATGGCGGCGGCTGGCAGCATCTCCTGACTCAGCCTTCCTGTTCCCAGAATTCTCTTCTCTGCTTGTCCCACCTATACTTCCTGCCTGGTTACTGGCCAATCAGCATTTTATTTATAGAGTGATATCCGCAGCATGTAGATGAAAGGAGATGGTAATATAAGAACAATTTTCTTTCTGTGCCTAAGTAAACATTTTCCCATGTGGCCTTGTCAGGGCTTTTCATTGTGCATTGCTCCTTTAGTTCTTGATAAGTTAATTTTTATGTGTTTCTCCTGGTTTGTCCTATTATACTGAAATCCATAGTAGAGGTTTAAAACTACACTTGCTCTCCTAGTTTTCCCTGAGTTATAGAGTCTACATTTGTAGCTGCAAGTTTTCCTGTGCCCCACCTGGTCTGCAGCTCCTCAGCCCCAAGTAAATACACGGAGGCTTATATTAATTAAAACTGCTCAGGCATTAGCTCAGGCTAACTACTGACCAGCTCTTACATTTAAACTCAGCCCATTTATGTTAATCTTTACCTGTGTGCCATTATATGCTGCTCCCTGAATGGTGGGCTGGTATCTCCTGACTCAGCCTTCCTTTTCCCAGAATTCTCCTTGTCTATCAAGTACTATGGGCATCCATCCCCTCAATAGTCCCCTCCCAGGGTCAGGGAAGAATCTACAACAAGCTGATAATTAATCTTTGAAGATAGGAAATTAATCTATGTACACAAAACTCCTTAGTCCATATACTTTATTATTCTATGTCAGTTCTCTCTCTGTATAGCTTCTATTCTGCTCTCATGCCTAGCTCCTTTCTTGCTTGTTTTCTCTCTACATGTATCTGCTGTCCTCTCTAAGTTCCATCTTAATTCTCTCATATTAGTTCTACCCCATCTAGGTTTTCATCCATCTAGTTCCTTCCCATCTCAGCTCCTCTCCTATCTCCTTCTTTCTCATCTTGTTCTTCCCCATCTGGCTCTTCCTCATCTTCCATTTCATTCTTCTAGTACTCTCTTCTAGCCCTCAGTATAGTTCTCCCCCATCTTGTTTGTTCCTCTCCAGTTCTTACCCATCTAGTTCTTCCATTCTCATTTCTCTTCTCTGTCTCATCCTCAAGTTTTATCCCTCAAATTCCTCCTGGAATCTCCTTATACCACTCAGTTCTTTACCTCCCCTAGTTCTCCAGGGTATCCAATTATATACTCAAGCAATAGTAATCCTCCACCTCTAGCCAGGTCACCAGGCTTGAATTCTTACAGGGTCATACAGGTAAGGATTTTCCTCAGGCAGTGACCATCAGGCTTTCTTTTACAACCTGAAAATAAAGTGGTTAAAGGAGAAGGCCAATTGAGAGCTAATGATTGGTTAGTATATCAAGAAGGGGATCTATGTGCTCAGTTAGGTAAGAAGTTAGGAGTCTATAATGTTAGTAATAGAAAAGAAAGGTCTCAGATTGCACAAGAAATAAAGCTATCCACCTGACCTAGGATACAGGTGTTGTTTTGTTTGGCCTTGGATGCTTGATAGGTATTTTAGATAAATACACTATAAGGAGTTCTTGGAAGCACACATAGCATTACAAGAAAATCACTGTAGGAACCAGCTAATATGTATACAAAAGCTAAAATATCACCAAGACTTCTTAAGCCATGGCTTGACCTTTGGAGAAGTCCTTGACTTTTCCAAGCAGTAGCTTATGTGATAGTAGCTGAATTCCATTATGTTTTCCTGCAGCTTGCAGCATTTGTCTGCTTATCCCACCTATACTTCCTGCCTGGCTACTGGCCAACCAGCATTTTATTTATCAACGAGTCAGAGCAACACATATTCACAGCATACAGAACATCCCACAGCATATATCTGACCAGAATTATTAATGTCCTGCTAGCTCACCAAAAAAATGTTTCAGAAGGAGCAATATATGAAATATATGGAAGACAGTGACAGATTTTCCAATACATTACACTGATCTCTGTAGTATGGTATTGATTGGCTAATACAAAATGGTATTGACTTCACAGGCAAGGAGCCCTCACGTAGAATTCAGTTTTCTGGAACTTCTGTCTCATGACAGAATTTGATTTGAATTTCTGGACATAGATAAGAGTACTCTAAGAGTGCTCCAAGATAAAGAGGAACTAGACATCCTTAGCAAGTTTTTATAATCTACAAGAATGTCTGTGAGCTAGGTAATGCCACACTAAGGTCTTACCATGCAATATCCTATTTATCTTCTAATCAAAACTATAAGGCAGGTATTATTATACTCAATTATACAGAAGAAAACTGAGGCTTAAAATAGCAAATTTTGCATAATCACTCAATACCCTGTATAAGATGAATTGCTAAATGGTCTTATTAATAAAAAACCTGGAGCCAGATATTGGGGTAAAAACTGAGAGATCAGAAAAACAGAAAGAAGCCACATTCTTACCACTTGGAAATCCTCAGCCAAAGAGACCTACTTCCTGTATACCCATACCTATATGCCTTTTTGTTCTGCATCTCACTTCTTCTCTTTGCCCAGCTATATCACTTCCTGTCTGTCTATACAGACTTCCAGACCTCTATGCTTAGTGCTGGGATTAAAGGCATGTCTCACCACACCTGGCTCTGTTCCCCAGTGTGGCCTTGAAATCACAGAGATCTGGATAAATCTATGCCTCCCAAATGCGAGGATTAAAGGCGTGTGCTACCATTGCCTGACTTCTATATTTAATATAGTGGCTGGCTTTTTCCTCTGATGCTCAGATAAGCTTTATTAGAGTACAATATATTGGTGACACAATATATCACCACAACCCTGACGCCAAAATCCAAGTCAAACTGATACTTATTTATACACACACTAGACTTGAAATATTCAATATAATAACCCTGGCCACATTAAAATTAAGTAAAATTTACAACCCATAATATCCACATTCTGCATTTGTGTGATATCTTATCATTTTAGAAGATAAAGACAGAGAACATGACATTAGGGGAATTCTATTGGACAGACTGGTCTAGACATTTTCTATCCAAAATAGCCCTGTCAGTTAATATTACTTCAAATTACCAAGTTCCCTTCCTAAACTCCCACTACCTCAAGATGATATTCATGTCAATATGACTTTTAAGTTATTACTCTTCTGACCTCCAGAGTTTGATCTTTATCATGAAGGAAAGACTGAGTTGACCAATCAACAGTCATGATTTGATTATGTATTGAGAAAGCATAACTTCTTTATAGGATATTTTTGAGTAATATAAGATAATGGAAATAAATACAAGTAGAAGAATTTTGGAGTAAATACAGACTATACTGAAGTCTATATTTTTATTTTTAGACTTAGTTGCATTATGTTCAGAGTTATATAGTTTCACAAGAAGAGAAACTTATATCTGCTTTTCAGAAATATCCCTCATAGGCTCATGTTTTGTGTGTAGTTCCAAGATGGTGGCACTATATGAGACTATAGGATCTTTAGGAGATGAGGTCTGGCTGGCAGAAGTAGGTCACTAGGGATAGTCCTTTGAAAGTTATCGCCTGCACCCTGGTTCTGGCCACTGCTTCCTGGACTGCTGTAATGTGAACAGTTTCTGCTGTACATGCCCATATACTCCAATAGGACAGATGAACTATTCTCCTCTACAATTAACTAAAAAAAATGAGCCAAAGTAAACTTTTACTCCCTTCAGTTGTTTTAATTGAGTAGTATTGTCACAGTGTCACAAAAGTAACTACTACAAGCCAAACATTGTTTTATATGTATGTGTGCATACATTTAAATTAGATGCCAGGCCATCTAAGAGTTGCTATCTTAATGCTAAATTTTCACTCATTACAGAATAACATTGCCTGACTAGGGCTACAATGAACTACTCAGATTCTCAATCTTTCAGAAACAATACTTCACTAGGCAGAGTTTAAAGGGAGCTCACAAGAGCAACAAACACTAGAGATAAGAGGAGAACACTTTTGCCAACATAGCAAAATCAATATTTGTTTGTAAAACATCCCTAGTATACCCTTTTCTACACAAGAGACTTGTTTTCTCTTGAATTTGAAGTCTTTAGGCTCAGCAAGGGTCCCAGACATCATCTGATTTTTATTTGTTTTTTACTTGGAAAGGACAGGAACCTCAGAACCAGAAATTAAATCTGAGAGCCTCAGATTCAGGTGTTTTGTATCATCACTGAGTCGAGATTCATATACTTTATAAAGAAGCTTTGAGGAAGATGGAGTTAATGTTCAGTGATGAAAATCAAGAATCTGAATCTAGACTCCCTGATCTACGTGGTACCTATTTGCAGGCCAGGCATGATTTTCTTCATACCCCGACCTTCACACTCTGTGTGACAGGTTTGGACTCCAGCCATCATACCCAGTATGACAGACTTTAACCCCAGTTTTCACTCCCAGTGTCTCTCAAACTTGGGTATTCTGAGAAGTATCTGGGGAGTTTCTAGGAGTTAAAACCACAAGCCACATTATAGGTTGGTTGAAGCAAAATTGATTGGAGTAGAATTGATTAGAGTGGGACTCAGGGTCACTATTTGTAAAACTCCCCCATGTTACTTCAAAGTACAGCTAAGATTAAGCCAAGACCAGAATATGGCCTCCATGAATTATATAGGTCTAGCTCCTGAATTTATCCAGGCATGATTGTAAGGGGTACCAGAACCCCTCCCACCTACTCCACTCAATGGCTTATCACTGACTACCCACTGAGACTGGGAAAAACTATCATAGCATAGCTGATGGTACTCATAACTGAATGGTACGCAATAGCTTTTCCATTTTCAAGGTATATAGTTTTGTAAGAGTGTTGCATCCAATTGGAGTGATAACCGTAATGGAGAAAAGAGAAGATAAGTATAAAAGAAAACCACCTGCATCTCAACTATATTTGATCACTTCTAACACGTGGGATATGTAGGTTAGAATGAAATGCAGGAGGAGTTTGGAGCATTTCACATATGTGAAAAATGTCTAGTTAGAAATAATTTCTTGACTTTATTCTAGGTCTGGGCTCCAGTATTCTGCAGATCCTGAACATTTATTTCATTCAAAGTGTCAACTTGTGTCCTAAACTGATGCTCTTCCTGTTCTTCAGAAGCAGTGAGAAAGAGCTATGTGTCATCTTCCTTGAGCTGCTCTGGATTTGCCTCTGTCTGCACTGGAATGAAAGACACAAAACAGTAAACAACTAAGTGAAACCATGTTCCTTGTTTGTATGCTGTGGTCAATACTGATTGCCAAGCGTCTTTGTTAATTTGCTAGTTGGCCACTGGTGGGCAGTATGGAAGCATTATATCCCAGGTTATTTGCAGTTTTGATAGCCTTCCCATTGACACAATCAGGGAAAAGATTCATATCCACCACATATGCTTTAAAAACTATTTTTTGAGGTGGTGGCACACATCTTTAATTCCAGAACACAGGAGGCAGAGGCAGTGAGTGAGTTACAAGACAGGGCTACCCAGAGAACCTCTGTCTCACAAAACAAACAAATGAAAAAACTATTTTTTTTTTTTAGCTGAGGATCGAACCCAGGGCCTTGCGCTTGCTAGGCAAGCGCTCTACCACTGAGCTAAATCCCCAGCCCCCCAAAAATTATTTTTATGAAAACAAAAATAAGCTCCTGAAACATGACAGAATTATAATAACACAGAATTTATAATCCAATGAAGTAGTAACAATGTGGAGCCAAATGAAACATTAAAATATTTATAAAACTGTGAAAGAAATATATACATAGTTATATGACACCTCAAGCAACTTTTCTTCATGAATTCATCCAACATATGGAAAGGTAAGAAGGACTTTGTGATGATTGGCATTTTACTGGAATTACCTAGAAAACACATTTCTGGCTGTATCTGTGAGGGTGTTTCTAAAAAGGTTTAACTGAGAAGGGAAGACCAACCTTAATGTGGACAACACCATTCCATAGGTTGGGGACTTCAACTGAATGAAAAGGGTAAAGGAAACTTAAACCAGCATTCAGTTCTCTGCTTCCTGATGCAGATATAATGTCACCAACAACCTTGTATTTCCTTCAAATTACCAACACAAGTAAATCCTTCCTTCTTTAAGATGACTTTGTCAGATATTTTGTCACAGCTACAAGAAAAGTTACTAGTGCACTTTTTCATATCCACACAACTGGGTTTATCATAGCAGACAGGGATCCCTTTCCCCTGATTCTTTTCTCTCCTCTAACTCTAGCTGCTTCCCACTCTTCTTTGATACATTCCACCTTTGGATCTAAGGTATGAGAAGCAACCCTTTGAATCTGTTAAGAAGAAGTTACTGTACTAGTCAGAGCCCTGTCTTGCTTACTACTCATTTTGTGTACCTTAAATTAGGAGCATGACCAGCTCCAACATCTTCACACATCCTGCTTTGGAAGCTGAGGCTGTAGCAGACTGAAAACCAGTATGTTCCAAACTCTCCCTGTAGTATCTATCCTCTCTCTGAACAAGAAATATGAGGACAGAAATCCCAGTGTTACATAGTTGCCTTTACTAAAATTACTAACACACTTTGGGAAAGATTTTTAAATAAAAGAAAAGCAATGCTCATCCTCCCTACCATGTGCCTCTCATTCAGACACCAGACCACAAAGTTGCATGTCTTTATTTTCAAGCAGATTCTTGACTTCTGACATCAATTTGTAAGTATATTAAAACTCTTTTGGTTGAGGGTAAGCACAATTTGAAATTTACAATGTTTCAAGGCCACTCTGCTCAGGAATTACACGCTTAGAAGTAACACCTTTAACAACAAATTGTTATAACAATTTGTCTCAGGAAGAAAGTTGACTGTTAAAAATATTTTAAAGGAAATCACCATCACCATACATTTAAGCTAAGCACTATATTTAAATAAGTACTATTTGGGGATGTTCTCCAAAACAACTACTTATAAAATACTCTCATAATTTTGTGTACTATTCACTGAATGTACACTTGATTGAAAGAACAATAATGAAATTATTTTTTTACAAAGCACTTTTATAAGACTCATATCTTCAAAGAATTTACAACTTTCTATATGCTTAAGAATATAGAAATACAGATCTAGGTTTGTTCATATACACCTGTAATCCCAGTGCTTGAGGTGTAGGAAGGAGGATCACAAGTTTGAGTCTAGTCTCAGCTACATATTGGGGGAGAAAATGTGGATTCCAGGAAAGAAAAAAGAAAATGCTCGCATCCTTGCTGACAGCCACAACTCTGGTTTCACATTCAGAGCTTGAGAAAAACAAGTAACACCTTTTGTTAACCAGACACTTTAATCCTCTGAGTGATTCTCACCCTTTTGTTTCTTCCCTTAGTCTTCACTATGAAGATCTTAACTGCTCCAAAATTCAAAACAATATCATAAATAGCAACTGCAAAAACAACAAAAAATCCTAAATCTCTCTGTAATGACTAAAATTAGCATTGTTTGTGTGGAAAAGCCATCTGTAAAGAGTTACTAAAGCCTTCAAACTTAGCCTGGAACACAGAGGGTGGTAATTACACTTTCATGACTTCTGAAGCTCACAGCAACTTGTTTCTAAAAGGATGAGTTATCTCTCTGATTTGATGATTGCTAGGTAAATAAATAGAGAAAACCCATGCTGTCCCATCACATCTTAGGGCCTCTGCTCAAGGTTGTAAAGCTCTGGGTTCAAACTATATAAGCAACCCTCAGCTAGAATCCACAAGGAGTCCATATTATTTCTAGATTTCAGGTTCATGATTCATATGCCAGGTGTTTCACAGCCCCCTGGTTACCCCTTAAGATTCAAAGGGTATGGCAAGATTTGGGTCTGAGGGAAGGAACAAAATGCTAGTCTGAGGCACCGGTTGTAAAATGAGACTGCCCTCCTAAGCCAGACTCTTCCCTGTACTCTTCTTTTGTATTTGTTGTTTCTTCAACAATTATTCCAACATGCTTGAGCCTAGGGCTTCTTGTTCACTCTACCTCCAATTTACCCCAAGTTCTGCTGACTCTACATTCTATATGTAGAAGTGGTACTTCCCCTCTGTCTAGCCCAGGTGACTTGATTGCACTCTGACCTTATTGTTGCTGATCTACTTTTTCCCCTAAATACTCACCATTGTCAGTATACTCATAGCCATGAAATAGGCTTTGTATAAACCTATCCAGGTGCTCCCACCCTGCATATAACTTGAAGGAGCAATGCTGACATGGTGCATTATGATCCAGCCTTGACATTTCTCTCCATGACCTTTCCAGCTAGCTATAAGTAAGTATACCTTTGCTTTGCTTGTGCAGTTGTGCCACCCAAAGAATGTTTTCCCTCTCATTTGCTAACATATGATCCACTTCAAACCCCTTCTTATAAAGGGATTTGTTTCCAGCCCTCCCAGGTCACAGAGCATTCACCTGATCATACAAGTCTATAGAACTAATTAATGTAGCTTAGTTATCTATCTCCTAACTAATCACACTCTCATCTCTTCTTCTCAGGGCAAGACAAAGATCATATATTTTGCCTTGAATTTTGTCTTGTAAGGGAAAAAAACTGTACAAGATATTCTTCTTGATTGATGCTGTTATTTCTGTTCAGATAGTCAAACTCAAAAAACTCCCAATTCTTGGGATTTTTTGTAGTAAATTTTTGTGGCTAAACAAGAGTTTGCCAATAACTGGAGCTAAGTGGGAATGAGACCAGGGATTGCTATCTTATTAATACATTCTCATTTTGCTTTCTAAAATCAATTGGCTTTAAAAGACCCAATCTATCTAAAATAAATATCTAAAACATGTATGTATCTTAGGCCCTCAATGATAGTAACTTCTTCTTCTTCTTCTTCTTCTTCTTCTTCTTCTTCTTCTTCTTCTTCTTCTTCTTCTTCTTCTTTTTGGTTTTTCAAAATAGAGTTTCTCTGTGTAGTTTTGCACCTTTTCAGGAACTCGTTCTGTAGACCAGGCTGGCCTCGAACTCACAGAGATCCACCTGCCTCTGCCTCCCGAGTGCTGGGATTAAAGGCATGCGCCACCACCGCCTGGCCAGTAACAACTTCTCCTTCTTCTTCTTCTTCTTCTTCTTCTTCTTCTTCTTCTTCTTCTTCTTCTTCTTCTTCTTCTTCTTTTAAAAACAACAACAACAACAACATTCCTACTCCCAAGCTACATAGAAAGACCAAGTGATACACAAAACTTAGCCCAGGTCATAAACCAGTAGAAACTTCCTGCTCCCCTGTGGACCGGGTATAGACTGAGTTTATACGATCAAGATTGTCTTGCTGGAAGATTGGACAGTGCTTGCAAAAGCGTTTGAAAATGTGTTTTTGGAAGAACACTGAGAGATAATTCCGGAATTTTTCCCCAACAAAGGCATAAATGACAGGGTTGATGCAGCAGTGTGTCATTCCAAGAGTCTCTGTCACCTGCATGGCCTGGTCTAGTCTATTAGAACTATTGCAATTATTCAGTCCAAAAAACTCTTGGAAGGTGATCAGGAGAAGGACGATGTTGTAGGGAGTCCAGAAAAGAAAGTAGACAATCATGATGGCAAAGATGAGCCTCACAGCCTTATGCCTCTTCTTCTCATTCCTACAGCGAAACAGGGTGTGGAGGATTCCTGAGTAGCAGATGACCATGACAAGTAGGGGCAAAACAAGGCTCAAGATGACCATCTTTAACGTTTGGAAACTTTTCCAGAAATGATATTGGGTGTGTGGAAAATGAGGACTACATGTATAATGAAAACCTTCTTTTTGGGATCTGGTAAAGATTGTTTCTGGGAGAGAGGCAAACACAGCCACCACCCAAGTGAGTCCACTTGTCATCACCCCAAAGGTGACTGTCCTGGCTTTTAGAGCAAACACAGCATGGACAATAGCCAAGTACCTATCAATCGTCAGGAGGATAATGAAGAAGATTCCACCAAAATAGCCAATGTGATAGAGCCCTGTGAATAATTTACACATTATATCTCCAAAGACCCACTCATTTGCAGCATAGTGAGCCCAGACTGGGAGAGTAAGCAGGAAGAGCAGATCAGAGATGGCCAGGTTGAACAAGTAGATGTCAGTCATGCTCTTCAGCTTTTTGCAGCTTATCAAGATGAGAATGACCAACATGTTACCCACAAAACCAAAGATGAATACCAGAGAGTAGAGTGGGGGCAGGAGCTGGGCTGCAATTTGTTTCACATTGGTTTTTTGGCAGGGTGCTGAAATACCATAATCAGTATCATAGAAATAGGTTGGACTTGACACTTGCAAATCCATCCTACAAGAACCTATGAATAAAAAAAAAAAAGACAATGCTTAATAAAGTTAAAAGCTGTTACTGGCCTACCACAATTACAAATGGTTTTATAATTTAGTAGGTCTATGAGGCATAGATTTCTACATTTAATTTTCCCCTCATTGTATGACCTGAAATTCACCAAAGATGTATTTTTGTCAAATAAAATCTTGTTCTCCATATCAATGTGAGGTGAATTAATCTGTGAAACTGAGCCAGGCACTATGTAATTCACAGGCTAAGTAGTTTATGAAGATGCTGTTTATAGGCATTTACCCACAAATAGTAGGTACCACACAAGTGCCAGTAAGAATGAACACTGAGTTCTAATCACTGTTCTAAGCTTCTTACCTACTCATTCATTAAATGCTTGAAGTAACTGTTTGAGGCAGGTAATATTGCTCACATTTTTTCTAGATAAAAGGCCCCAAGTACAGATAGAATGAATAAGTTAACACAAAACCACACCACTCAGGAATAACTGGTTTTTTTTGGTTTTTTTTTTTTTTTTTTTTTTTTTTTTTTTTTTTTTTTTTTAAATTCAGGCACTATGAACCCTTAACTGACATGTGCTGTCTGTCACTTCTTAGTAACTAATAAGCTTTCTTTTAGTAACATGTTGCCTCTCTGTAGACAAGATGACATGGGCTGATGTCCAAGTACTCTAACAGTGTCATAGAATCTACCATCAATTATTAAAGTAGGCTATCTTCATCTTTTCTTTCAAGTTATTTCTGCTGCCTAAGTTGCCACCATCAAGAGCTCTCAAACAAGCAGAAGAAATGGTCAAGCAGAAAATGTCTTACAAGCTAAATAGTTCTGTGTTCAGCCTCTACAACCAAATGGCTTGTCCTGTCTAAGTTCCACTGCTTTCCTTGAGAATTTTCTCTACTTGATCCTTGTACCTCTAAAGCTCTTCATATCTCCCACTTAGACAGTTGAGAGAAGCAACCAGAAAAATCTCACCTTCAAGTGCTGATCCAGAACAAGAATCCTCTACTAAGTGTGCTCTAGAAACTTTGATATTTGTAATTTGATATGAACTTAGACAATTGTTAGGTTTCCCTCTTTTCTGGGAAACAGATGGGGCAGGAAGAGAAAGAGAGCACACATGTTCCAGGTGACCCACAGAGAGGTTTCATCTCTCCTCAATTGAAGATAATATTATCAAACCAGTTTTCAGCCAATATCATTGCTGTAGAAGCTATTTTAAGAGGTAAAAACTCTTCTTGTTTTAAAAACACAAACTGTCTCTTTTAAACATTTCATTTGCAATTATGTTTTATATACTGGATGACATCACATGCTGAAACATATCCTAAATTCTTGCCCTTTCTGTATCTTAAAGATTGTATTTTCAGATAATTCAGTGAGCACCTGGTGCTGACAGATGTCCTTTCAGGATTTCCTGTTGAAGTTTTTACTCATCTCAGAAGCTAAGCAAATTGACCTGCCGAGGGCTGAGAGGTGACTTACCAGAGTTTCTTGTAGGGGGAACGGATGTCTCAGCTTCTCTGGCTGTGAGTGTTGTACAAATCAAACATATAGACGGTATAAAGTAAGAAACACAATTTCTTTCAAAGGGGGTGGAGTTTTATGAGAAAGGGTATTACGTAGTGTTTCAGTGCATGAGTGGGAGTGTTGGATCAGTTCTTCTTCTTTTTTTTTTTTTTTTTTTTTTTTTTGAAGTTGCATTTAAAGCAGAAAATAGAAGGCAGCTCTGGTCTGAAATTTTATTGAGGAGCTTCCCTCCTCACATTATTTTACTTATGTTCTCTGCTCATCCAACTCCACAGTCTATAGGAAATTACAAAGAAGTAAAGAGTATTAAAGCTAAAAGAACACGTGTATCCATTACTCAAAGCCCACGTTTGAATCAAGGGAGTCACTATTCAAATGACAAATAGTGTTCACAATACCTCAGCTTCTCACTGGTAAAGCCAAAAGCGCAAGAACACAGTTTGTTCTCCTCATAATTGTTCTTGGTTAAAGTAAAATCCAACCAATTTAACATCGGATAGAGGTTCATTACAGAACAGAAACTTATTCCCTCTTTTACCCATCTTCCCCTTCTGTCCTACATTTACTGCTCAGTATGACTGTTCTGTGTAAACTAAAGCAACTGGCAAAAGAGTATCAAAGGGTTTACCACATATTTTCCTGAGAACTAAACATATTTCTTGGTTCTTCCCTAAATCTGGTAGCTGCTGAGACACATAATTATTCATTTTAAGTAGACATCTATGAAGACCTACTCTATTCCAAATTTGAAGGTAACAGAGTGCCTCCCTCCAAAAACATAATTTATCTGGAGCCATGGGGGATTTTTCATGCAACAATGAACAGAAGGGCATGATAAAATTCAGAATAATATGATAATGCTATATGTGGCCATATCAGGTCTGCTGGATGGTGAGTGGACTTTTTAAAGACATCAAGGAACGACAGCAAAGCTGAGAGAGAACACAGCAAAGAGCTGCCAATGACACAGAAGAGCCCCTCTGGGCTTCCATAGTTCAGCTGTGGAAGCAGCAGCTTTGACTTACAACCTATAGGAAGGCAAGGGAACTTAAAACAGCAAAATTACTTGTCCCTAAATCTACATGAGGCAGCCTAGCACATGGACCCAAGCAAGGCTTCTGCATCCAGACTGCCACACTTGACTCCCATCAGCTGCCTCATGTGTGTGTTAGTCACTTCATGGTTTGTTATAACAGGCTCTTGTCTTCAGTAACTCAATTTTTCTTTATTCTTATTTCTCATTCCCAAGATATGGCCTTCTCTCCACACTCCAGAGAACCTTGTCTTCAAGGTAAGAATAGACCATCACCAGGCGATTAACATCTCTGGCTAGCACAGGACTGTCTAACCCAGGTTCCTGGGAATGTTGCGTCTACACGGAACCTTTAATCTTGTCCTCACATAAATATTCCCACTTCCCCAAACACCTTGGAAGCGGGGTGAGTTGAGACATCGGTTTTCTTCCTTCCAGGTGACTGACATCCTCCATAAAGCCTGCTTTATTTTTTCCAATTATTGTTTCCCGGGAACTAATTTTCTGAGTGGTAGCAATAAGAGGCACTACAGCAAGTATAGAGATAAACTACACACACAATAAACAGCAATTTCTTAGTTACTCACTCAGTGGTCTTTTCAAAATAAAGACAATTTAAAAATCTTCATTTCTTTATCATACTCTGAGGTAGACCTCTACAGTGCTGCTAGAAAAATTTTTATAATTTCATTTGTGAATACTACTGATTCTTATTGTTTCCATGTGGATCTAGGGCTTAGCCTGTGCTGAGATAGTTTCATAGGGTAGTGGAAGATATGAGAGCTATAGCTCACCACCAGAGGGCAGTGTAGAGAAGCTATACAGGCTCAAAAGTCACTCAGGACCTCCAGTGTAGTCTTGGCAAACTGCTTCAACTCTGAAATTCCATTGTCTCTCCTGTTAGTGATGTGCTAGAAGATGTATGAAAGAATTAATGCCACCAGAGACCATGCAGTTTGAAAAGTATGCCTTAGAACAGAGCCAGGGCCAAGATCACAGTTTGCAACAAGAAGCCCAGCTGAGCAAGGTTATTACCATCTCTCTATTGAGTGCCTGGTCCAGAGATGTGTTCCAGTCAGCTCCTGGGTAGAAGTCTGTCTCAAGATGCACAAGGAAATGAGGACCTATGGACACATGGAGAAGTCTTTACTCACAAATAAACTTTGTTCTGGGCATTACAACAATAGTACACTGTGTTACAACTTGGATTTTAGTCTCTGCTTCACTTACTGTTTTGTCCATCTCAGTTTGCATTACTTTGTTTTCATATATGTTGTACTTAGACTCCAAAATGAAATGATCTTATGATTAGTTTGCCCCTCTAGACTCAATAGACTCCACCCCATGTGGAGTATCTCAAGCCAGTCTTCTTCTGGGACACCAGTAAGTCTTTAATCAACTTCTCCATCACTAGCCACTATAACAGCTTCCCTCTCCTTGCTTTGCTCTCATTGGCCACAACATCCCTGAACCCATATTCAGAGCATCTTCAACAAATAGGGAAATGCTGATCTTTCCCTTTGAGCTCAAGGGGCCACCTACATAAATACAAGAACACAGCAACTTCATCTCAAATCTTTGTCAGTATAAGATGGGCTGTGAAAACAGTAAATGAATCTTAAAAAAAAACAAACAACAACAACAACAACAACAAAAAAAAAACCCAAGTATTGGCCGGGCAGTGGTGGCACATGCCTTTAATCCCAACACTCGGGAGGCAGAGGCAGGAGGATCTCTGTGAGTTCGAGGCCAGCCTGGGCTACCAAGTGAGTCCCAGGAAAGGCGCAAAAAACTACAGAGAGAAACCCTGTCTTGAAAAAAAAAAGTATCTAGTGCTGGGGAGACAGCTCAGTGGATAAAATGATTGCTCTGGAAGTATGAGGACTTGAGTTTGGATCCACAGTACTCAGATTTTTTTTTTAAGCCAAATGTAGCAGTGCTGCCTTTAATCCCAGTCCTGAGGGGCAGAGACAGGAGGATCCCAGGGGATTACTAGCCAGCCAGTCAAACCAATTAGTGAACTTCTGGTTCAGTAAAAGATCTTGTCTCAAGAATTAAGGTGAAGTGTTATTGAGGACACCTGAAATTGAGCTCTGGCCTCTACTTGTTCATACACAGGTGCACAAACCCACATACACATGCTTATACCACATGCAGACAAATGTCTAATTATAAGATGAAGTGGAGGAAAACAAAAATAAAAATAGCCATGTTCTCGTAATTCAAAATCTAGCCCCCTTTTTAATACATTTCAATCCTAAACCTTTCCCATGAACCCTTTTAAACTGTTCTCACACATACCACTCTCTAGCTTCTAGGTGTTTTGATTTTTTTTCCTCAGTATTGTGCCACAGTCATTTCCTTGTGTTGTTAATTTTTTTTTTTTTTATGGGCCAGGTATAGTGGGGATACACCTTTAATCTTAGCACTTGAGAGGCAAAGACAGATGGATCTCTTTGAGTATGAGGTTAGCCTGGTCTACATAGTGAGTTACAGGCTAGCTAGGGCTAAAATAGTGAGACCTTGTCTCAAAACATTTTTATTGTGAATATATTTCTTTAATTGTAGTTTTAATTGAAATCTTATATATTAGTTGTATATTTTTGACAGTTTTGATTTAGATAGTTATAAAAGTCCATCAAGATTTGGTGATAAGGAATATATCTTCCCTATGGACCAGCAAGGTGCCCTCTGTCTTCCCCAGGGGGTAAGTGTCATTCTGACCTTATATAGATTGGATGGTTTTTAACTTCATAAAAAAGGAAATCCCAGATGCTGCCTTCTTCCTGCCTGGTATCTTATGCTCTACATCACAATATTACATGTGTTTTACAGATCAGATAAGATCTCTTCTGTAATTTACTAACAGGAACAATGTTATACTAATTGTCATTGTCAATGTTCTTTTGTCCTGTCAAGGAGGAAGTCCCTAGTACCCACAAGGCTGCCTTTATCAAGGTAGCCAGAGACTCCTTCCAGTCCTTACAAAAATGAGAAAATTCTACTCATCACCTCTCAATGTCACATATTGTCACCTGCGTGCCTCAGCAATGATACTTGGGTTCAATGACTCCCAGACTCTTTACCTTCTGTCTCATACTCCTGTCATGAAAACTGGAATTGGGAGGTACTTTGCTATTTTCCCATTTTTGTCTTTGTCCTCTAGACATGCATAATGAAAACTAAAACCCTCTCTCCAGCCTTTACATCATTTATATGCTCCATGAAAAATATCAAATCATGTAATATTCAGTGACTGCTGTATACTTTGATTTGATATGTCTGGGACATAGCATAAACCACTTAGCTCAGTTTGGAATTCTGTCCAATGTGTTTGGAATCTTTATTTTAGAACAGTTCAAAGGCATGGATGTAAAGATGAGGATGGTAATCTCATCTAAGCACCAGTTAAAGCTTATAATACATAACTGTCATCTTGAGTGGGTCAGATCACACCTGCAGTTCCATGCATAACAGGATATTATGTAAGACTATTCTGATCACTATGAAACTGGCAACCATAACCTAAGGCTGAGGGCAAGAAGTGCTAAGTGCTTCTTCATTATAGAGGAAACCACTGACACTTGGGGTTAGACACCTTTCCTGGGCTTACTAAGAAGTGACAGAACCATCCCTGTGCTGTCTCATCAACTCTTCCTAATGTCTGTATAAGCAGCCAATTAGTAGAAGGACAAGATTAATGAGGCTCTTCCTCTCAGAGCCAAGTGGGGCTCTAAGAGAATCACATTTGAAATGGGGGCTTACAAAAAGGAAGGGCAGAGCTTCTTACACCATGGGCCTTCACAGTGAAGTCAGTTAGCTGAACAGGGGACTAAGGGATGGAATTGAAGGTGGGGGCTAGAGGCAGGGTATGTAATGAGGAAACAAAGATATCTCAATACTTCATGTTCACTAGGTTGCATAGTTACCAAAAGAGGCAGCCAGGCTACAGATATATTGTGGAGTCCACTATCAGAGACAGGTAATATCATAACCCAAGAAATGGTGGGTTGGAAAAAGTCCAGTTGAAGGAGATTTTGCTTATCTAATATCTAATAGGTAGTCACGGGTGTCCTTACTGGCTCTGGGCCCTCTGAAGGAAGAGCACATCAGTGTTCATCTTTCTTGGCATCTTTGCCAACACAGAGGGGCCTGTGGCAGGAACCAGCTATGTAAAGAAATGTGTACCCCTTTCTTGGCCATATCCACTTTCCTCATAACTAGCTATGCCTGGAAAGGAGAGGCACTAGAGGTAATCTTGAGGCAGACCACAAACCAGGGCTGAGGGTAGAGGTGGAGTTGGGACAGAAAAGGCAGAACTCATACCTACTTTAGGCACAGCCTTTCAGAATCCAATTGACTCTAAGAACCAATTGAACTTTATTCAGGAGAAAGAAAATGATTTCATATTGCAAATAGATTACATCAGGAGGTTTAATAGTCATTGTCAATGAACCAAAACTTTATTCATTTCACTGAACTTTGCTTATGAATTGCTGAGCTGATGTGGTACAAGCTTTATGCTGGGGCCAGCAGGGACATAAGTCTCCCCCACCCCCACATACATTTACCACATAGCACACCATACCAGAACCTTCTCAAAGTTATAGATAATATGTGCGGTGGTTTGAATAAGAATGGCTTCCTATAGGCTCATATATTTGAATGCTTGGTCACCAGTGTATAGCATTATTTGAAAGGATTAGGAGGTATGACCTTATTGGAGTAGCTGTGGCATTATTGGAGGAAGTATGTCACTAGGGGTGGGCTTGTTCTTCCTGATGCCTGTGGATCTGGATGTAGAACTCTCAGCTACTTCTTCAGCACTGTTCCTGCATGTCACCATGTTTCCCACCATGATGACAATGGACTAAACCTCTGAAACTGTAAGCAAACCCCAAATTTTAAATGCTTTCCTTTATAAGAGTTGTCATGGTTATAGTGTGTCTTTACAGCAACAGAACAGTGACTAAGACAAAATGCCCAAGTGTCCATATTTTAACAAATTCTAGCCTCTATTGGTCACTCCCTAAACCTATGCCAATTCTTTTCCCACTCCATTCCTGACCTGCCTTGCAGGAGCACTCAGCCCAGACTCCTTTTCTCCCATGATGTGTTTCCGTAGAGATACCTGGGTAGTCAACCTCGCTGGATATTCTCAAATTAGGTAATTTCATTGGTCAGAAAAGTCTAAATAATGAGTAAAAGCAGACGGACAGGTTTTACTGGAGTCCTTTCAGGCAGCTGCAGGGTCCTCTGCACATACTCAGCCTCCTCAGCTGTTTTGACAGCACAGACCAAAGGCCATTTAGGAACAGTGTCAAGCCACCAAAACTGTCCAAACACCATTCCTTGGTATGGTGGCGTTTCTTACCCTCATTCCCACTTTCCTCCAACTGTCCACTCAAAGGTTCTCCCCAGATGAATTTAGAGCTTACTTCTGGAAACACATAACAGATAATTCCTACAAGGCAATTTCTTCTGTGGCAACAAAATCCTACTGTAGATGTTCATACTGTGCTGCATGACTATCATTGAATTAGTCCCCACCCTCTGGATTCTCAAAAAAGTCTTACATACTCTTCTTTCCCTTTGTTCATGTGATCATATCTGAGCCCTCTGCACCCATACCACTCTCCAAGGCCCTGGACTGCAAGGTCTAAAGGACACGAAGTGACATCCATTTTCACCTTACCCATCCAATCTGTAGACAGGCTGTTTTTCACACTGCATCCCACAGTAGAAAAACATTTTTAAATAAACATTATCTCCCATATGTATTAGTTAGCATTGTCTTAACAAATAATCCCCTTGGCTTATCATAGTGGACATGGATTTTTGCTCCTCTTCTTCATGCTGTGGTCCTGGCTTCATTTCTCTTATCTTCTCACTCACCAAGATGCATGGCTTTAGTTTGCTGAAAAGAGGATCACACCAGCCATGCTGAAGCTATAATTGGAAAAGGCAGATGTCCTTTGTGTTTGTCTTCTAAAAGAATAACTGCAGAAGGGTGTATAGCCTGGAAGGCAGGCTGTAAGTCACACCTCTCCAGCAGGTACCAGGTATGTGGAATTGTAAAGTAGTGCAGGGGAAGATGTGTGTAGTTGTGAACAAAACAATCAACCACATTGGTATAACAAAACATATGCTTGTTTCTTTTTAATATTTCTAGCAATATAGAGCACTGATTTATTTATCAAAACACAGGTTTTTAAAAAAATATTTACATCTCATCATCATTAAAATAAAACTATTAGGATGTCTGAAGGTGATACTTTTATCCCTCACTTCTTCTAGAAACTTTTTTTTATCATCATGTGGTAGCAAAGCCAAACCACAAAGACTTCCAGTTCCCAGGCTGTCTGTTCCTTTTATTGTTGCTTTGTCAGATGAGAAACATGCTATGGAATAGGGAAGAACATTGTTGGTTTAATTCAGGAGAGATATTTTTCTTATGAGAAGGAATTTGTCTAAGTCCTCTTCTTTGTAAATTAAATTGTTAAAGCTTTGGTTAGAAGCTGGCTTGATTTAGGGATTCCGACTCATCCAAAGGACAATCTATCACCAATGGCACATCTAGGAAGAATGATAAAAAGGAGTTTGGGGGAAACAAGCTTGAGAGAACAAGTACATTGCTGACATGGCATCTGTGTAGCATGTGCTGGGCTCTAGATGGCTTAGACTCTATATCACCATAGTTGGGTAAGTCCATAGATCACGAATCTAAGGCCCTGTCAATCCAGAGTTGTCTATGTAAGTTCAGATGCTTAAAGCCAGAATGTTCTCTATAACTAATGTAACATATTCAAGTTTGGCAAGGGAAAAACTCTTACAGTGGTATTTCGTCACATTTAAAAGTTACAGTTTCCAGTCTTGATTTTATTTTTTCTATTTTTGATTTTTTTTAAAAATCTTTAAATTATGTTTGTATCCAAAAATAAGGCACGGGAAGATAGTCTGTAACACACTTCTTTCCACTCCATCGGCAATCTTTTTTATCCAGGCTTATCCTGCCTGGTAATTAAGATATGTTCCTAGGTTAGGAGTATAATTTCCAAAGCAAAGGCTTCTGTCCCTGCTGCATCCATCCCTTTCTTTGCCCACAAAAACATACCCAGTGCATTTTCTCTTCTGGGACTATCTAGGGGATTCATACTTGGCTGTTTCGTACATACTTCCTCAGGCCCACTGATGTTTGAAGTATGGCGGTTAAGAAATAAAGACCAATGGGAAAGAGGCAGGTGCAAAAGTAGTGGAGCAGCAGGAAATATCAGCAATGAAATAAAACCAATTCACACCCAGATAGTAACCTTTCCTTAGTGCTGAGGCATCCATTTTGCCTCTGATTCTATGTTGTTCTAAACACACATTCCTGCTATTGTGGTTTTGTTCCACATATCCCCTGCATTTTTGCTTCAGTTCTCTATGCCTGATGGAGGGATTAGCTTTTCTCCTCATTCTTGATCACTCACTATCTCCAGTCTTTGCTCTTTCTGGGAAGATCAAAAAAGAACCTTTTTATTTTTAGGATAACCACTAATGATGCGTATTTTATAAACAATAATTTTATAAATATCATGTAAGGAGATGTGGCTTGAAAAACATGTAAGCAATGAAGTATGGTATTGAAGATTTTTCCATGTTGTCATAGATATAAATAACAAAGCAAAAATGTGCTATGCAGTTATGTATAAAAGGATCATGGGGCTCAAATAAAGTTCCCAACTAGTTATTACAGTTGCCAGATTTTCCACAGCCTGATAAAGCCTTCATAATTAAATACAGTTGGGAGATGGAGCTAAAGACCAGGACATTTCTTTCCAAATGAAAAAGACCCCTGCTCATCTTCATCTTCAACCAGGATCAACAATGTTTATCTATTCCTCCTTCTCACTCAGTCCTGATGCCCTTACAACCTCCTTCCTGTTCATTCCATACATATCTTGTCAGAAATAGGGGGAAACATAGTGAAGATTGGCAAAATAGTATTAACACAAGGCAATGAGGCTCTTTTTAGAGACAGAGATTAGTTCACTGCAAAGCTGAAGATTCTACCAACATTTATTCTAGAATGTTGCCTGAACATGTATTATATATACAAGAAGTGATGTAGTTCTGTCTTGGCATAATCCTAAGGTTCCTGGATACCTGATTTAAAGGTCTCTATTCTTCAATATATCTTTGAGTAGTGGTTCTCAACCTTCCTAATGCTATGACCCTTTAACACAGTCCCTCATGTTATGGTGACTTCCAACTATAAAATTATTTTTGTTGCTACTTCATAACTATAGTTTTGCTACTGTTACGAATTGTAATGTAAATATCTGTGTTTTCTGATGGTCTTAGGCAATCCCTGTGAAAGTGTCATTCAGCCCCCAAGGGGTTGAGACCCAAAGGTGAGATTCATTGTCTTTGAGGCTTGTTACCATATACAATCTGCTCCTGGCACCTGCCCCCCCCCCAAAAAAAAAAAAAAAAAAAAAAAACCAAACTGCCACTTGCTTTACAACCCAACTGAGACTTCTTGCTCCCCAGTGGAAGGGGTGAATGTTGAGCTCACTCGATCCGCTGTCTCTCTGTAGAAAACTGGGCACTGCTTGCAGAGATGTTTAGTAATGTGCTTTCTGAAGAATATGGAGAGATACCTTCGAAATTTCTCCCCAACAAAGGCATAGATGACAGGGTTGATGCAGCAGTGTGTCATTCCAAGAGTCTCTGTCACCTGCATGGCCTGGTCTAAGTGATTGGCAATCACACAGTTACTCAGTCCCAAGAATTCCTGGAAGGTGTTCAGGAAGAGAACAATGTTGTAGGGAGTCCAGAAGAGAAAGTATACAATCATGATGGCAAAGATAAGTCTTACAGCCCTGTGCCTCTTCTTCTCATTTCTACAGCGAAACAGGGTGTGGAGGATTCCTGAGTAGCAGATGACCATGACAAGTAGGGGCAAAACAAGGCTTAAGATATTCCTCATTATTGCATGGAAATTCTTCCATATTAATGGAAAATAAGGACCACAGGTGTGTTGATAATATTCTTCTTTGAATTTAGTAAATATAATTCCTGGGAGAGAGGCAAACACAGCCACCACCCAAGTGAGTCCACTTGTCATCACCCCAAAAGTGACTGTCCTGGCTTTTAGAGCAAACACAGCATGGACAATAGCCAAGTACCTATCAATCGTCAGGAGGATAATGAAGAAGATTCCACCAAAATAGCCAATGTGATAGAGCCCTGTGAATAATTTACACATTATATCTCCAAAGACCCACTCATTTGCAGCATAGTGAGCCCAGACTGGGAGAGTAAGCAGGAAGAGCAGATCAGAGATGGCCAGGTTGAACAAGTAGATGTCAGTCATGCTCTTCAGCTTTTTGCAGCTTATCAAGATGAGAATGACCAACATGTTACCCACAAAACCAAAGATGAATACCAGAGAGTAGAGTGGGGGCAGGATCCAGGCGCCAATTTGCTTCACATTGTATTTATGACAAGGCTCACCATTATCATAGTCATAAGGTGTGGTGGCATCTTCATCAAGCTCTTGGATACTTGTAAACAGAGAATGAGATGTTGACAGTATGCCATGGATGATCTGAGGTAGCATATCACTGTCTTCCATTTCCCTTGCTTCTGTGGACAGAGAACAAAATGATTACCTATAACACAAATGTCTAATTCCCTAATCTAAATAGCCTTGCCCTACTCAAGCAGCATCCCAGTCTTCAGTTTCTCTTTTATAGTCATCTTCTTGACACCATGTGTTTATTACTTTCCTTTTATTCCTCATAGCAGACACACCTTGTCAACTTAGCAACCATTTTCTTAACACCCTTGATATTCCCTGGTGAACATGTTTCTCATTGTAAGGCTACAAATGGTGCATTGCATTCATAACCTCCTTCGCATGTGATGAACACGAGTATGACACATCACTGAATGATAAGATGTAATTAGGAGGTTTCCATGGAGGTTCTTCCCCAATAAAAGAAACACTGCTGGCCCCTTCTCTTATTTTAACTTGCCTAGCATAAGCTTGGTGCTTAGCACTATAAACAAAAGACCTAAACATTGTACAGAAACCACAAAGGGGGCTCACTTTCTGACTTATTATTTGAGAAATAAAATAACCCATTGTAATTTGCATCATCCATTCCTTGCATCCAAAAGCATTCTAATAACCCTCTCCACTCCTGCCTCCACCATCCTCCCACACTTTTTTTGACAAGGTTGCCATGACAACCCAATGTTCAAATGATTTAACTTTGTCCCAAATTCATTCTCAATGAGCATTAATTTCCCTATTCAAAACCCTGTTTAAGGGGCTGGAGCGATGACTCAGTAGTCAAAGGCACTTACTGCTCTTGTAGAGAACCCCAAGTTGGTTTCCTGCACCCACAACAGGGAGCTCATAAAAACCTATAATTCCAATTCTGGGCATCTATAACCTTCTGACTTCCATGGGCACCTGTACACACTTAATTCACAGAAACTGAAATAGATACACATATTTACACAAAATAAATAAACAGATGTGTAGTGGATAGCCATCCCAGCATTGGCCTGGAAGTTCCAACCCCCATTGAGGCTTCGGTAATGGCCACGCCCACAAGGCGGGAAGACCAAAGATGGAGAGGAGGGCTCTTGCTTGGTTCCAGGACCCTGGATGCTGGAGATAGACCAAGCAGAGTTCTCCAGAGAACACCGCGGGACTGCGCTATACCTTTGCCAGACCCTGCAACCTACCCCTTCATTTGTAAGTTACCCCACAAAATAAACCTCCCTTTTAACTACATGGAGTGGCCTTAATAATTCCATCAATACAGATGAATCTTTTTTAAACTTCTTTTTTGGCTTCTAAGAGGACATTCTTACCTGACTACTTATACATTTTTTGTGACATCTCATTACCCATTCCATAAAAGCTCCCAGGCATTATACTTGGCTTTTGCCTCCTTTTACCTTTTGTTTCTTGCTCCAAAATTCTTCTAATTCAGATTGGCTGAATTATGTCAGATAATCTCAGGATTTTGATTCTCCTGCACACCTATTTTCCAAGGCTCTGTGTTCAAGTCCCACCTTCTCCAAAACCTTAGTTTATTTTTTCACTATTTGATGTTATCTCTTCATGAATTTGTCCACACAGTCAATATTTATTTAGCATCTACTATGAGTTATACATGAAGAGACACACACATACATTGCTATACATGTTTGGCGGTCAGAGAGCAATCTGTTCTTTCTCTCCTGTACAAGCTACAGGGATTTGAACTCAGGTTGTTAGGTTTGCACAGCCAGTACTTTGACACAGAAACTATCTTGCTGACCAAATTATGAGGTCTTGATCTTAGTTATTATCATCCATTACATTGTATAATAAATAAACTCTGGTATTATTCCAAATCACTCCTCTTCAGATAACTAAGGGTTGTCCTTCAGAACCAAATAGATTGGGTTCAAATTCTGCCTCCAGGTTAGATGAGTAGATAGATGACTCAGCAATTAAGAGTACCTACTGTTATTCTTGCAGATGATTTAAGTTCAGTTCCTAGCACCCATGATGGATCCAGTGCCCTCCTCTGGTCATTACAGGTAGCTAAATTCATATGGCATTCACTAACAGAGACACACACATACCTTAACAAAAAAACAAAAACAAAAACAAAAACCTCAAAAATTAAAAAAATTCTGACTCCAACATAAAAGCTGTGTAATTTAAAGTCAAGTATCTGTTTTCCTGTATAGAAACTAAGTTGTTGCAAACCAGTGATGAGGACTTAGCACAGCTTGTGTTACAGATAAATGCTCTGTGTTAGTATGGTATCATATGAGTTCTACCCCTACATACTTGTCAAATTCATCCTTTCTGCCCTCTGTGAGCTGCTGGTTTCTTGTCTCATCCACTACTCAAATCACATTGACATTTCCTTATATATAGCTCATCCCTCTCATTTTGTCTGCTCTAACAGTTAACATTGCATATGCATTCCTCAACCTGAAACCCCTAATAGCCACATGATTTAGATTTGGTGGGACCTCAGAGTGGTTGATACACTCACTAAGGCAACTTGCTTCTCAGTTTCATCTCCAGTCATTTCTCACATTCCCAGCCCTGCACAGCTACAACCATCATCTCTCCATTTCCTTCATGCCTTGGTGATTTACTATATGCATGTCCCTTGGCCTGAAATGGCTCCTGTTCATCCTATTTTATACTCTAATTCCTCATTTCTTGTGAAACCTAATCTGCACCTTCTGACAGATCACTCTGCTCTTGTGAAATCTAAGTAAGCACTTATCATGCTATCTTTTGCATACTATGCACCTCTCTGAGGTTAAGGAGTGTCAGTGTTTTTAATCTCTGACTTTTATAATTTCATCTGCCTAAAAGAGTTACCAGTAAATGCTAACTGAATGAGTGCCCAAAAGTCTATATTTATAATTATAAAATTATAAGATGTAACATCATTAGATCTTGATTGTTAAGAATACCTTTTCTTGATATTGACTATAAGTTATTTATATCCACCTATATAGCACAGCATTTTTTCCATCTTTTCAATGATAGCCACATTTTACAAGCTTGCATTTCACATCACTGAGCCATATCACTAGACTGTAAAAACTAAATGAGATCTCTGATGAAAGTCAAGACGAAAATGTATGTGTCTGAATAATTACACTGCACTAAATCCTAGTCAGTTCCTGAAGTTCCAGCTGTTATGGAAAATACTAGGCAATTCATCTAACCCTATATATCAAGCAGCCAACAAAGTAACTAGAAGGTACTGCCTGTGTGTCACTTTGGGTATCAAAACCTAACACCCAGGGCTGTAGGAAAGCTTCCTTTTAGAGGAGGGGGGGGGGGTCTTTTCAGCTTCTGTGGCCCTCATGAGAAGAGCAAAAGGCATATTTAAATGGAATATTTTGGTTCTGGACTTGGACTATCCCTATATAGACTAGAGGTGAAAAATTTCATGGTAGAAAGTTCTAGAAATTTAAGCCCTCTGCATGCTAAGTAAACCTGTGGATGCCTAGAAGATGACCAGGCAGAGTACTTTTCCTCCCTTTGTTGTCTCCTTTTAATCACCTGATCCTCAAAGGATGGTCCCACCCAACAACACCCTCATTTCCTGACTGCCACTAGGGTCTTTCTAACATTTCTTAATGCATATTACACCCTCTTCTCTACCTCAATCTTGATCATTGTTTCCACATGCACAGGCTGTACAACCTCTCAGGCTGTCTCTCTAGTGCCCTGCACCTCAAGCTTGGAGATGCTTGAGATTAACATTCATAAAGTCATGGAAAAATCACAACTCACCAGGGATGGCTTCTTCTTGGTAGCACTGGTATCACAGACTTCTCAGCAACAAAAACCTCAGGTCTGGAGGTAGAAACTTGGTGTGCAGAAGTAGGAAATAAAGTTTCCTGCAGAAAGAGAAGGCGGAGATAGAACAGCAAGTGATGGTAAAGATTTGAAAAAAAAAATCAAAGATTTATAGTTCTTCTTTTCCAGCCAGGAACATTGTATACTGGGCTGAGGTCTCCACAGGATTAATTTTGAAATCTTGCTTATGCAATTTTGAGTGTGAGTCAGCCACTCCCTGTCCCCCTGCTTCAGTATATTTCAACTCTGAGCTTCTTTGACTTGCTTTCATAGCTTTTCCACTCTCTGTTCTCTTCTCTGTGTTATTTGGCATGGCCCAAGTACAATAGAATCCATTACTCCCAGAGAATAAATACTAATGAGGACATTGATCATAACAGAAGAAATGCAATGAGGTATGTTGCTTTCAGAGTATTGTGAATTGGAATCTGGTTATGAATAGTATTTAAATAAAGCTTTCTAATGAAAGAGAATGCTTAGTGATCTTTTGTATTAAGGATCTTCTTAGCAAGAGGGGCTCTCTTATTATTATTATTGTAGGTCACTTTCCTCTGAAAGAGGCTTTGTTGAAAACCAAATCTGCATCATAAGCACCTACTTACATATGTCCCTAATGTTCTGCAAATCTGGACAGAGTTATCTGAGCTGGTCTCTGGAATTCAGCAGTATTACCAGACCTGGCAGTCAGGAAATCAAGCATTGATTTCCCCAACAGTCAAACTTGAATCATAAGAGCTCTGGGTCCTTGGATGGATAAATGGATATGAAACAGCTCATGGGTCATCTGATGTACAGTGGATGTTCAGTAAGTGACAAGCAAAAACACCAAAGCCCTATTGAGAACAGTGGTGCCACCACTATTAAGAGATGACAGCAGCAAGGAAGCTTAGTGCAAACCAAGAGTCCTTTCCAGATTTCAGGAAGTTGGCAATCATGTGTATAATACTTAGGTTTTGTTAAGCAAAAATGTCTCCAGTTTTTCTTAGAAAACTTTCTTTTTCTTGTTCTAGAACAGATCCATTTCTACAATCAAGACCCCTGGTTGAGACTGTCTTTCACTTCCATCTTCATACTATGTAGATCACTGATTCTAGCCATGGCATTTTGAAAACAAGGAGAAATACAGTGTTGGGTAGATAAAAAATGATCTGACTCTAGGGTATAGAAGGATGAGTAGGGTCAGAAGAACCAATACCCAAAGACTAGCCACAATGGAAGCTACTACCCCTGTGTTTTGCAGGAGGCCTATGTTTACCTCAGAACATGACTCTGTCATATTTGTTGGTATATTGATGGTTGGTGAACAGCAGCAGATTCAGAAAACTCTTTGCCCTCCCCTATTTGTCCAAAAGCAGAACATACAGTTTTTAAAGGTAAAAGGTATCCTCCTACCCTAGAGAGAAACAGCTAACCACTGAAGACAACTTTAGATCTTTATCAACCTAGAAATTATACAAGAAGAATCAACACAAACTTTACTAACTAGTCTTTTGCTGCCATTTTTCAACTGTCCCACAAGTTTCCATGCACAGAGATGCAAATTGTTTTTTCTTTGTTTTGCTAATTCTTTAAACTTTTACTATAATTTGTTGATGATAAGTTGAAATCCAATGCCACATGTTTAAAAAGTACTTGTTCCCTCCAAATATTAAATATACTTCTTTCCCCCCCTTGTTAATTCATCATTTGATACACAAGTATAATCCTACTAAGAAATTTCCAGGATTGAGGAAAGAATTTTGTTTTCCTCCTTAGAACTTGAAGGATCAAAACCAAAACAAAATAAATCCACCACCTGAGCTCTGACATTCAGAGCTAAAAATAAGTTGTTAGAATTTGGCAAAGCAGGGCAGAAGAAAGACCTCAACTGCTTATTCCCACTTTCTGATCCCCTGTCTCCCAGTGAGTAGACCCTACAAGACAAGAGACCAGTGGGAAGTGAAGATGTCCACTGGAGGCTCAAAGTGGATCTTGGGAGAACCACAAAACTGTTCTTGCCACCTTCATCCCATTTATACTATATCAATAGTTAGAAATTTGTGAATTTATGTCTTAAAGTATTTATGTGGATAAGGAAAACAGAAAGGATGCCTTTGCATGAGTTTGAGAACTCCATATCTATCTGCCAGCAATGGGTTCATGTTTTTCAGGATTTTTAGTCGGAAAGATGAGTGCTGTGTAGCCTCTGAGATACTTCAAAGCCAACACATCACCAGCTGCACAGCTCTGGTATACCTGCTAGCTAAGCAGGATTCCAGTGAAGTCATGGCTGTGGTGCTTCAGGTTGCCTAGAGAAGGATGAGGATCATCTCAATTCTCTGCAAACCAATGAAATGAAAATCATTTGTACTCCCCAAATGCTGTAAGAAGACTGACACTGGATCTGAGATGCTTAAAATCATGTTGATTATCACTTTGAAGGTTAACTGAAGGTTATGTTCTCTCAAGTGACTTAAAAGGATTAATTTGAATCCCACTGGGGGTTAAATCACTCAAACTGAAAGTTAGGATGATATCAAAACCTATCTCTCGGCCACTTATCTGTGGCAAGACACAACCAAATGAAAATGTGGGAATAGCATGTCCGGAGAAGTGATAGCAGAACAAGAAAGGTTTATTAATGGTCTGAAGGCACTTTGATGGTGCCCTTTATAACTTCCTTACTCTTCTGTGATGGGTTTGTTCAGTTGCTACTTTAAAAGTGCAAACACTCTTGCCTCTTCTCATCATAGATGCTTTGGGTTCACTGTGGTTTCTATGGTTTATGTGCTTCCCGTGTCCTACTAAAATAAACTAGTGAGTTCTAGGATTTTACTCCTTCAGTTTAATCACATATGATCTAAACTAATACAACACATACAGATAAAGCAGTCATTATATTGACATTTGTTTTGGTCTTATCTTCATAACAAAATACAAATGATTTCTACTGCTTCTGTGCCAAATAATAAAATAAGACAACAAGGCACAGAAAGTGAAAACAAGAAAGTCCAGCAACTCCTGATTCTTGTAAAGGACATATCAAAGATTAGAGACCAGGCATGAATTTCTTTCCCCTTTTCTATGATCATGAAAAGTGTCCAGATAAATAAAGAATAGACAAAAGTATGTAATCAAAAATAGAAATAAGGCATTGGGAAGATTGCTCAGCAGGTAAGAACATTTGCTGAGTAAGTGTAAGGATCTGGATTCAAATTTCCAGCCCATAAGCTAGTCATCATCATGCAACCATGGCAAAGTTGGGCATGGTGACAGATGATTCCTAAGGCTTGCTGGTTGCCATCCTAGCTCCAGGTTCTGTGAAAGACTCTGTCTCAAGGGAATAATATAGATAGAGGGGACACTTTATATCTTCCTCTGGCCTCCATGTATATACACATACAGGAATAAACATCCATATGCACATGCATGCACATACCAAACATACACATGTCAGAAAAAATAAAAAGACCATCCAAGTAGTAATTAAATTTTAATAAGTTTATAATATAAAGGTAGCAGATTGGATGTTTCTATTTTGTCCACTCAAATAAATTTGAGAAGATGTGAAGTTAGAAACTTTACTTTTTACTTGCAAATGAAAACCCAACTCAATCAAGTTACTTAAGAGGATTTGTGCAGACTGGTGTTAAGAAGCTAATCTCGGGGGCTGGAGAGATGGCTCAGAGGTTAAGAGCACTGACTGCTCTCCAGAGGACCTGATTTCAATTCCCAGCAACCACATGGTGGCTCACAACCATCTGTAGTGAGATCTGGTGCTCTCTTCTGACCTGCAGTCATACATGCTGTATACATAATAAATAAATAAATAAATAAATAAAAATTTTTAAAAAAGAAGCTAATCCCTTGTTCTTCTGCAGGTCAGATGCTCTGTGCTAGATCTAGAGCTCAGTATAGATGTCTTAGCAGTAGCCTGCCATTAGGAAAAAGACTTGGCAGTGGTAAGGCATAGCACATTATTTGGCAGACATGTATTGCTAACTCTGACAGTTGGGAGGGAAAGGATGGTATTCACATACCATTGCATCTTTCCTTAAGTCCTGATGAGTAAAAGTAGCATGAAAGTGGAATACCATCAGTGTCTGGTTTTATGCCCCAAACTGTAGCTTCTGATATGCCTTGGGTGGGGGGCATGATGCTATAGCAAGCACCAGAAAATCCAAATGTACTCTTTGTAGGTACAGTTGCATAAAAAAATCCTCAGACCTGGATGTGGCAGAAATTCTGTTTGGTACACATTGCTGGCCTAACTCTGGGTGAGCAGCAGGTGATGAAAATAATGAGATGGTCCCTGGCTAATCACAGCTAGTTGAAGTTCTACCCAAATAATACTGGTTTTGCCGGAACCATAAACATGTGGTAGGGAGAGGGACAAGAATGTGGATTACAACTCATTTATAGTGCAGCTCAGGTATGTATCATTATTTCAGAAGCAATACATTTTGAAAACAAAAGTTTATTTAAAACATAAACAAAGTGGCAAACCTTTATCTATATCACTAAGAGGAGAAGAGAGAAGATGCAGATAAGTAAAATCAGATGAAGGTGGAGTTAACTTTAAGAATGAAAAAACAAAACAAAACAGTGGTGGCTCTTGCCTTTAATCCCAGCACTCAAGAGGCAGAAGCAGGCACATCTCTGTGAGTTTGAGGCCATCCTGGGTCCAGGGCAGCTAGAGCTGCTACACAGAAAATCCTGTCTCAAAAAGGAAAGAAAAGGAAAGGGACAAAGCAAAACAACAAAAACAGAAGGATATAAAAATACGTTCAAATATGTTAGCATTTTGGACTACTTCCATTTGCCCCAATAACTCTCAGCTTATAGGTTTTATTTTGCTCATATTGTTTAGATAGTATAATAGCTTGTGTGTGTGTTTGTGCATGTGCATGCATACATACTTTGGTACTTTCTGTCTTTTCTACTAAGTAAGCTAAAGTTTTCCCATGTTATAAATTATTCACAGACAGAATTTTGGTGGCTATCTATTTATCATTATCCTCAGGAGACTGTGGCAGACACAGAAGCACCTCAGACTTCTTCAGATCTTGCTTCACTATCAAGAAAATGGGAAATTTTACTATTCTCAGAATATTATCGCAAGTTCTCACTTTATTACTGAAGACTTTGGGAAATGTAGCAGAACCTCAGAGCTTTTTATAAAAATTTTCCATCTTTTCTTCTTAGTTAGCAACTTGGTCACTATTTATTTAGCAGATTCTAAAGTCTGGATGATTAAGATTTTTCATTAAATTGCCTCCCTTGTTTGTAGTAGCTTTGTGCTTACCTTTGTTATCTAATAATATGATGGAATGTTTACAGTTCACTTAAATTATTAACAAATATTACTGGGAACAGCGTGTATGAATTCATTAATCAAACACAGTCTGAAAACCTAAACTGTTTGGAGACTCTGCTAATGAAATACAAAGATGCATGACATGATAATATTCATGTCCTAAAGGGAATGATGCTGTGAACATCTGGAGAAGTGTTAACGTAAAGCAACATAGGACAGTGCCCACAAATGTAGACTTCTGTACTTCGGAGAGTTCAGAGTGAGGAGAACCTCTTAATGGTGGTTTTCATTAAATACTTGATAAAAGACAAAAGATTTGATATAAACCTTGGTGGATTTAAATCTGAGGAGATAATCAATGAAAAGAAATGGCCAGACAAAAGTGAAGAGGGAAACAGGGAGGGAGATAATTCATGAGTTTACCCAAGCCTCCAGAACCAGAAACTCTTGGAATGAAGCAATCTGTGTTTTAACAAGCTTCTCAGGTGATCCTGATGCACACTGAGGCTTGAAAATCATAGGCCTAGAAAAACAGAGCTTCTGCAATAGAAAAGATGTTCTGTGTAATTAAAAATGTCAGGTAGGGGTCCAGAGATGCCTGCTGTTTATCTGGATGACCAAATGTAATATATGTGGGCTTGGGAGGCAGAGCCTCAAACTAGACACCACACATTATGATCCAGCTCTGCTAGGTCCAGTTGATTATGGGCCTGGGAAGGAAACACTCTCTTTGAGACTCAGTTTCCTAACCATCATGGATCATATATAAAGACTTAAAAAAAATGGGAGCACTTAATAGTATTTCTTTATCTGTACAATTAATTACACATCTGATCTAGCATTATATGCTTCTAAAAATACTCTGGAGAACAGTCACTCACCTCTTGGTCGAATCGGAGCTGGTGGACTCTGTCTCAAGGAGCCATTGAGGTTTTGGGGGGGTGGCAGGGGATGGGTGGTTTTGGGGGCCTGAGTGGAACTTGTAGATTACAAGGTCCAATGGGTGGTGGTGGTGGACAGATCTGCCTGCAGGAGTCTTGCCTGCTGGCCTGTAACTGGGATTGCAATGGGTGGGGGGGGGGGCACGGGTTGTGCATTGTGACCGGCTGGGAAAACAGTCATTCACCTCTTAGTCCAACTGGAGATTGCAGAGTTTATGTCTCAGGGAGCTGCTGAGGTCTGCAGGGTGGGAGGGTTTGGGGGATGAAGTAGGGCTAGTAGATTACAGGGTCCGATGAGGAGGATGGTGGGAAGGCCTTCCTGCAGGAGCCTTGCCTGCTGACCTGCAACTGGGGCTGCAATCAATCTTATTTTAGAGCCCTTAAAAAGTGTACCAATGCCTAAATTTTTGTTCTGAAAATTTTGTATGGACTATTTGCCAAAATTATATGTAATTTTTTTGCAAATTGTGATTTACATTTGTCATCCATGCTGTATGTAATGAATAAAGCATCATAGTGCACAAAAAATCCCCAAGTGAGCTTTTTAAGACTGACCAACAACTGCAGAGTTTGTGATTTCAAGGGTTTGGAATGTGGCTGAAAATGAACACTCTTGATAAGCTGTGAGTCAAGTCTTCTGCTTTGGTACCTTCTCTGGGAGTCAGAGGCTTAGAAGTAAACCTAAACAAGGCTCATGGAGTGCTGGGAACTTAACCAGGTCCTCTGGAGGAGCAGCAAGTTCAGTATAAAGAGTCAATCATCTTGATATGAGAGTCCATCAAAAAGAGCATAAGACAGTTATCAGACAAGGACATTTCCAGCCTTATCTCTAAGCCAGCAGGGAAGGCTTCAGAGGTCATTTAACCTAATGCCAGTCTCTGAGATGTAAGGCAGGGAGACAGAAACAAAGAAAATCCATTTCTACTTTTAAACAAAATTTCTAGTTAAAAAATTTTTAATAAAGAAATTATACTACTCTCTCATGAAAGATACTTGAATTCTAATTGGAAAAGTGCAGAGAATTCTTTTTCTCTGGGATGCTACTCATGGACCATTTCTACTTTGTTGTCTCTTGGTGGAATATTCAGGGAAGAGGGATAGACATTTGTAAAACAATTCAATTTCTGTTCCTCTTTTTCTATAACATTATCTTCCTCTTTTGGTTTCTTACTCTTGAGCCCTACCTTCTGTGAAATGTTTCAGTTCCCTCTGTATTTTTGGACAAATTTTCTAGCTTTCAACAGATGTGTCATGGTACTTTTTTACTTGGCTCCTTAAGACCAAGACCCCAGTGGAAGACTCTTTATGAGAAGAGATACAAAATGGAACCTTTATTTCAAAACCTCTGATTTAATGTGTTACTTTTTGCTTTGTATGTTTGTTTGGAGTTTTTGTTTAGTTTATTATCAAGGCTTGTTTTTTTTTTCTTTATTATATTTTACATACCAACCACAGTTTCCCCTCCCTCTTCTTCTCCTCCTCTTCCCTTCCTACACTTCCCTTTTATTACCCTACCAATCCACTCCTCCTCCTTCTCTATTCAGATGGGGTAAGGTCTCCCTTGTGAATCCACAAAGCATGGCATATCAAGTTGTGGCAGGACCAAGCTCCTCCCCCCATATCAAGGCTGAACAAGGCATCCCATTGTACGGAATAGGTTCCAAAGAGCCAGCTCATGCATTAGGGACAGATCCTGGTCCCACTGCTAGGGGCCCCACAAAAGACCAAGCTATACAGCTGTCACCCAGATGCAGAGGGCGTAGATCCGTCCCATGCAGGCTCCCTAGCTGCCTGGCCAGAGTCCACGAGCTCCCATAAGCTCAGGTCAGCTGTCTCTGTGGGTTTTCTCCCTTGCTCATATAATTCCTCCACCCTCTCTTCAATTGGACTCACAGAGCTTGGCCCAGTGGCTGGCTGTGGATCTCTGCATCTGCTTCCATCAGTTACTGGATAAAGGTTCTTTGATGGTAATTAGGGTAGTCACCAATCTGATTACAAGAGAATGCCAATTCAGGCACCCTCTCCACTATTGCTAGGAGTCTTAGCTGGGGTCATCTTTGTGGTTTTCTGGGAGTTTCACTGGCACCAGATTTCTCTCTAACCCCTTAATTGCCCCCTCTAGCAAGATTATCTCTTTTATTACTCTCCCTGTCCTGTCCCCAACTCCTACAGAATGGGAAAAGATCTTCACCAACCCCACATCTGACAGAGGACTGATATCCAAAATATATGAAGATCTCAAGAAACTAGACATCGAAATAAATTATCCCATTAAAAATGGAGTACAGATTTAAATAGATAATTCTCAAAAGAAGATATGACTTTTTATCTTCTTTGATTGAATTTATTTCTAAATATTTTATGCTTTGTTTCATGATTATAAGTTGAATTATTATTATTATTATTATTTGGTTTTTTTGAGACAGGGTTTCTCTGTGTAGCTTTGTGCCTTTCCTGGAACTTGCTTTGTAAACCAGGCTGGCCTCAAACTCACAGAGATCTGCCTGCCTCTGCCTCCCAAGCAAATTATTTTTAAGTTTTCTATTTTGGCTTTGTAATTTTTGTACATATATTGTAACCCATTTATATGACTTTATGTCTTGTAACATTGCCAAATTAATTTATCATTTCTAAGAAACTTTTCTTTTCGGTATGGACTCTACATGAAAGATCATATAATCCATAAGCAGATATTATCTTACTTCTCTTCTAATTTCAGTGCCTTTCATGCATTTCTTTTCTCCAATGTGTGTGTGCATATAAGGGCGTATGAATGCAAATGCACAGCTATACATTGCACATGGAGGCCATAGGTCAACTCCAGATGTTTTATAGACAACATGCATCTTGGTTTTTGAAACAGGGTATCTCATTGCCCTGGAACTTACCAATTTGACTAGGTTGGTTGGCCAGTGAGTCGCAAGAATCTGCTGATATCTACCTATGTAGAACTGGGATTATAAGCAGACATTACCATGCCTAGACTTTTCCCTCTCCTATTGGTTCTGGACTAAATTTAGGTCCTCAGGCTTGTGTTGCAAGCACTTTATTAACTGAACAATGTATTCAGACCTTTTTAGTAAATTTTCTTGTCTAATTTCTCTGATGAGGACTTTCAGTGCTATATTAAGTAGTGTTGGTAAAAATGTACATTCTTGTCTTGTTCCTAGTCTTTTCTGTGGTTTGAAAAGTACTTTTTAAATGCATACATTTAAAAAAAATAGGGTTTCAATTTGTAACCCTGACTGGTCTGGAACTTCTAGGTAGAGGAAGCTAGTCTGGAACAGAGATCCACCTACATCTGCCTCCTGGGTACTAGAATTAAAGGTGGAATTCTATATTCTGCATAGATGGACCACCACATCTAGCTACATTTTTGTATTATTAAAGTAAAAGGATTTCAGCAGTTTGAAAAGAAATTGTTTTATTAATTTAACTAGCAACAATGCTGAAAAAACAGAAAGGCGAAAAGGAGGATGAGAAATTTGTGGCAGGTATATTGTATAGAAATGTGTGCAGCACATAGTTTAAAATTTTGATAGCTATTAAAAATGACAAAAGAGTGAATTAAAATGAATAGTGGTATAGGGTAGGCAAAAATATTTAATCAAAATTGAACATCTAAAATGAAATGACTTTGTCTTTATACCAAGGAATGACTCCAAGAAACACCAGCCTTCAACTTGACCATCCTGATCCCTCATGTTCCCATTTCATACACCCCCTCCTCAGGTTACCCAGGACATCTAATCTATTTTCTCTTCCTAGTGAGATCCATGCATCCCTCTTAGGGTCCTCCTTTTTACCTAGCTTCTCTGGGGCTGAAGATTGTAGTCTGGTTTTCCTTTGCTTTACATCCAATATCCCTTATGAATGAATACATATCATGTTTGTCTTTCTGGGTCTGGGTTACCTCACTCAGGATGAGTTTCATCCATTTGCCTGCAAATTTCATGATGTCATTGTCCTTTTTTCCCTCTGAGTAATACTCCATTATGTAGATATACCACATTTTCTCTATCCATTCTTTGGTTGAAGGGCATCTAGGTTGTTTCCAGGTTCTGGCTATTACAAATAATGCTGCTATGAGCATAGGTGAGTAAGTGTTCTTGTGGTATGGATAAACATCCTTTGGGTATACACCCAAGAGTAGTATAGCTGGGTCTTGAGGTAGAATGATTTCCAATTTTCTGAGAAACTGCCATACTGATTTCCAAAGTGGCTGTACAAGATTGCACTGCCACTAACAGTGGAGGCTTGTTCTCCTTACTCCACATCCTCTCCAACATAGGCTATCATTAGCGTTTTTTATCTTAGCCATTCTGACAGGTGTAAGATGGTATCTCAGAGTTGTTTTGATTTGCATTTTCCTGATAGCTAGGGATGTTGAACACTTCTTTTAGTGTATCTTGGTTATTTTTCTGTTGAGAATTCTCTATTTAAATCTGTACTCAATTTTTTAAATGAGATTATTTGGTATTTTGATGTCTAGTTTCTTGAGTTCTTTATATATTTTGGAAATCAGCCCTCTGTTTGTCAGATGTGGGGTGGTGAAGATATTTTCCTATTCTGTAGGCTGCTGTTTGTCTTGTTGGACCATGTCCTTTTCCTTACAGAAGCTTCTCAGTTTCAGGAGGTCCCATTTATTAGTTGTTGCCCTCAGTATCTGTGCTACTGATGTTACATTTAGGAAGTGGTCTCCTGTGCCAAGGCATTTGAGGCTATACCCCACTTTCTCTTCTATCAGGTTCAGGGTAGCTAGAATTAATGTTGAAGTCTTTGATCCATCTGGACTTGAGTTTTGTGCATGGTGACAGATATGGATCTATTTGCATTCTTCTACGTGTCAATATCCAGTTATGCCAGCACCATTTGTTGAAGGTGCTTTCTTTTTTCCATTGTACAATTTTGGCTTCTTTGTCACAAACCAGATGTTCATAGGTGTTTGAATTTGTACAATTTTGGCTTCTTTGTCACAAACCAGATGTTCATAGGTGTTTGAATTAATGTCATGGTCTTTGATTTGATTTCATTGTTCCACTTGTCTGTTTTTATGCCAATACCAAGCTATTTTTATTACTATAGCTCTATAGTAGAGCTTAAAGTCAGGGATGATGATGCCTCCAGAAGTTTCTTTATTGTACAGGATTGTTTTGGCTATCCTGGGTTTTTTTTTGTGTTTTTTTCATATAAAGTTGAATATTTGAGTATTTTTCTTTCCAGGTCTGTGAGGAATTGTGTTGTGATTTTGATGAGGATTGCATTGAATCTCTAGATTGCTTTTGGTAAGACTGCCTTTTTCATTATGTTGATCCTACCTATCCAAGAGCATTGGGAGTGTAGAAGCCCACAACTGATTCAGTTTCCCAGTTTGAATCTGAAGACTATTCTAAGTCAATAGAGCTCAGCGTTGCTTGCTCCATAGCTGTGAGAAAGTCCTAATTAGCCATAGAGTCTCCTTGAAGGGCTGTGAGAAAGTCCTGATTAGCCCATGGGAAGGAACATACTGTCTAACTAGACTCAGGCTGTTGGTGCCAGCTGGAGGTACATTGAGATAGAAAATGAAACTGCCTACTCCTTGATTCAAGGACAGGATAGATAATGGTTGAATGTCTGTGCTGTTCATTGTTCTACTTCTGTCCTTCAAGACTGTATAGAAGCTAGCTGTGAAATAAACTCAGGACTGTTTGGCATTGACTGGCAGTTCTCTTGACTCTTTTTTTGTTTTCTTCATTGTCTTTTCAATCCACACGCCTCCACCCAGATACCCAGTGGACTCGTCAGCAGGCTCTGACATGGAAGATTTTCTGAGCTCTACTTCAATTTCTTTCTTTAAAGACTTAATGTTCTTGTCACATAGGTCTTTCACTTGTTTGGTTATAGTTGCCCCAAGATATTTTATGCTGTTTGTGGCTATTGTAAAAAGGTGATGTTTCTCTGATTTCTTTCTCAGTCCGTGTATCATTTGTATATAGGAGGGCTACTGTTTTGGTTTTGTTTGTCTGTTTGTTTGTTTGTTTTTGTTTTTTTTTTTAGTTAATCTTGTATCCTGCCACATTACTGAAGGTGTTTATCAGCTGTAGGAGTTCTCTGATAGAATTTTTTGGGTCACTTGTGTATACTATCATATCATTTGCAATAGCTAATGTTTGACTTCTTCCTTTCCAACTTGTATCCCCTTGATCTCCATTTGTTGTCTTATTGCTCTAGCTAGAACTTTGAGTATTATATTTGAATAGATATGGAGAGAGTAGACAGCCATGTAGTTCATGGACTCTGGCCTGTCAGCTGGGAAACATACATGGGACCAAACTAGGCTCTCTAAATATGGGTGACATTTATGTGGCTAGATCTGTTTGGGGAGCACCTGGCACTGGGACCAGGACTTATCCTGAGTGCATAAAATGGCTTTTTGGAACCCATTCTCCAAGGTAAGATAGCTTGCTCAGCCTTGACACAGCAGGGAGGGTCTTGGTTCTGCCTCAATTTAGTATGCCAGACTTTGTTGACTCCCCAAGGGAGGCCTTACCCTCTCTAAGGAGTGGAGGCAGGGACAAAGAAGAGGGGGAGGAGAGGGAACTTGGAATGGTATGTAAAATGAAAATAAATAAATAAATAAAATAAAAAATAATTAGCAGAGGAGTCAATACATCTCAAGTGTAAACAGGAGTAGGGATAGCTGAGCTCAGTAGGTTTCAACCTCACTTTCCTTGCTTCTTTGAGACAACTGCAGCAAACTCAGGTCTTTTCTGGATGTGCATAAGTTATGGTGAGGTCAAAGAAGATACAGAGTTTTTAAGGTTGGGGTTGTTAAAGCCAATGCTTCTCAATCTTCATCTGCATAAGGATTCCCCAGACATCTCCTTGGAAAGCATCTATGGGATTGAAAAGAGCCTGAGCCTTGAGTTTTTATTTGATTTAAAAAATTCACTCATTCATTTTGCAGTGCCAGAGATTAAACACAGAGTTTTATACATTGTAGGCAAATTCTCTTCCATTGAGTTCTATTGCCAGCCTGAGATTTGTATTTTTTTTAATTTATTATATTTGTGTTTTAATTTTACACAACAGCCATGGGTTCCCCTGTCATCCCCTCTCCTGCCCCTGCTCCCACCTTCCCCCCAGCCCCTCCCCTCCATTCCCATCTCCTCCAGGGCCAAGACTCCCCTGGAAATTCATTTAAACCTGGTGGATTCAGTACAGGCAGGCCCAGTCCCCTCCTTCCAGGCTGAGCAAAGTGTCCCTGTGTAAGCCCAAGGTTCCAAACAGCCAGCTCATGCACTAAGGACAGGTCCGGGTTCCACTGCCTGGGTGCCTCCCAAACAGGAATAGGCAGAGTTCTGGAGAGGTCCCCAGAAATCCACAATGATACATCCTCTGTAGACTGCTGGCAATGGTCGAGAGAAAGCCTGATCTGACCTAGTCTGGTGATCAGATGGCCAAACACCCTAATGGTCGGGCTGGAACTCTCATCCAATAACTGATGGAAGTGGATGAAGAGATCCTCGGCCAGGCCCCAGGTGGAGTCCCAAGAGTCCAATTGTCGAGAAAGAGGAGGTACTGTAAGAGTGTGAATTGTTGAGACCAAGATTGGAAAAGCACAGGGACAAATAGCCAAACGAATGGAAGCACATGAATTATGAACCAAAGGCTGTGGAGCCCCTAGCTGGAGCAGGCCCTATGGATAAGTGAGACAATTGAGATTTGTATTTTTAATGAGCTCTTGGCTAGTGCTGGAACTGCTGGCATTGAGTACAACACTGAGATTTTGCATGACCAACTTATTTTCCCAGGAAGTAGAGGTTGTTTTCCTGCTAGTAACTTTGTGTTATTTATATTAGTGTACTTAGAAATATTATTTTGATGGGATGACATAAAAAAGGCTGAGGTCTACACCAAAGGGTTCTTTAATTTGGATGGAAATGAGAATCACCTGAGGAATCCAAAGGCCCAGGCCCTATCAATTTCAAAGAACATTAATCCATAGCCCTCCATTGTTACCAGCCTTGCAGGAGCAAATAGATTTTGAAGAGACACTTGTGCCCTTTATTTGGCTGTCAGACTATTAAAACAATGGACTCCCAAAAACTAAATATCCTCTAGTAATTTTATTCTTGGAAAGAGAAAACCTAAAACTTGGTGTCAGACAGAGGAGGCACTTGCCTCTCAGAAAAGAAATTACGTGCAAGGCTGACAACTTGTCAGACCATCTTGCTACAGATACTGGAGGTCAGCACTGGTGAGCAGGACCAAACATGACTGGGATTGCTTAGATATGAAAATCCCTGGCATTCTATTTAAATTTTAATATTACTTAAGGACCTTGATTATGGATTTCACTGGAGGTCACTGGATCTCTTTGTTCCAATTCACAATATGGCCATATGGAATATTTCTTTCTCTGGTTTTTGCTATTAATTTGGTTGTTGTGATTGGCTTATTGAAGATTGGTAGCCTACCTGGCTTCTTGGAGAATTGACCATGATCTCAAGTTCAATAAAACTATGATTCTGATTCATATTAAAGTCTGAGAACCACTGCTCAGCTTGGGTGATTTTAAATGCCTCAGTAACTAGTTAGTAGCCTTCAAGAATGTGGCAAAGCCTTTCATCTACTGTGAAAAGCAGCAAGGCTTATTTTCCTCTACTAGCTTAGCAAATGGGGCTTAATATGTGTCATATGTGGTTTTGAATACTAGTGACATGGTGCACAGAGCTAAGTCAGTAGTCATGTATTCTTCTCATGGAAAAATCATGGCTTTGTGCAATATATAACAAGGGGATAACTGGAATAAATTACCTAGAGTTCACACTGTCACAGAAATAATAAGACATATGTTTTTATAATGTAGTCCTCAGGGAACAGTTACTGTGAGTCAGGTGCTAAGCTTATAATAATGAATCAGATAGTTTCTGTCCCTGGGAAACTTGTGGATAAAAAGATAATGTGATAAGGTTAGCATGCCAGTGTTGCTAGGATTCAACTATTGAATGGCTACTCAACAACAACAACAACAACAAAAACCCACAGACTTTTCTCACTCAAAGATTCATATAAAAGATTCATTCAGATCAATATCTGTTAAGTCACCATAGAAAATAAAATGAGTCTTCAATCAAGGTAGTTTTCACAAATATTTTGAAATACATAGTTGATATTTTTCCCCAAACCCAACTATTGGTGAAATTATTAAGGCCACTCCATGTAGTTAAAAGGGAGGTTTATTTTGTGGGGTAACTTACAAATGAAGGGATAGGTTGCAGGGTCTGGGAAAGGTATGGCGCAGTCCGACGGTGTTCTCTAGAGAACTCTGCTTGGTCTACCTCCAGCGTCCAGGGTCCTGGAACCAAGAGAAGCCTCTCCTCTCGATCCTGGGTCTTCAGCTTCCTCCCTCAGCCCCGCCTTGTGGGCATGACCATTACTGAAGCCTCAATGGGGGTTGGAACTTCCAGGCCAATGCTGGGATGGCTACCCACTACATCTCCCCCTATTGTCTAAATAAGAAGGTTCTAACCTAATACAAGACTATATACAAAGAAATGGCTATCAAATATTGTCCAGGAGTAATGAGGGATAATGACCTAGAGAAGTTGGAATTACAATAAATGCAAACAATACCAAGCAAAAAACACATACTAAAATCCAGGGAAGTCTAGAGCGTGGGTAGGTGGCACGTTACAAAGATCATTCCAAAAGGTGTCCTATCCTAAAGAACCTGAGTCTAATACTTAATATATGCTATCTAAGATATTATATATGTATATATACTAAGTTGTAACTATAACTGCTAGTCTTCAACCTCATCAAAGACCTGAGAAGGAATATAATAATACCTGAGAAATGGGAGAAGGACGCAAGCAACTTTCAGGAGTCTTGCAAGAGTAAACAGAGACAGCTGGCAGCCTGGACAGCCCAGCTAGCTCAGTTGGTAGAGCATGAGACTCTCTAAATCTCAGGGTTGTGGGTTCATGCCCCATTTGGGCGCCAGATATTGGTGAAATTATTAAGGCCACTCCATGTAGTTAAAAGGGAGGTTTATTTTGTGGGGTAACTTAAAAATGAAGGAATAGGTTATAGGGTCTGACAAAGGTATGGCGCAGTCCAACGGTGTTCTCTGGAGACCTCTGCTTGGTCTGCCTCCAGTGTCCAGGGTCCTGGAACCAAGAGAAGCCTCTCCTCTTGATCCTGGGTCTTCAGCTTCCTCCCTCAGCCCCACCTTGTGGGCGTGACCATTACTGAAGCCTCAGTGGGGGTTGGAACTTCCAGGCCAATGCTGGGATGGCTACCCACTACACCCAATACACCCAACTTTTTTTTTTTTTTTTTTTTTTTTTGGTTTTGTTTTGTTTTGTTTTTCAAGTCAGGGTTTCTCTGTGTAACTTTGTGCCTTTCCTGGAACTCACTTTGTAGACCAGGCTAGCCTCGAACTCACAGAGATTTGCCTGCCTCTGCCTCCCAAGTGCTGGGATTAAAGACGAGCACCACCACTGCCCAGCCCCAGCCCCAACTTTTACGTTCTTTCTATGATCATAATTCATAGCTCAAAGAAAATTAAATGTTAAATTTTTTATATATAATCTTTCTTTCATTTTTTTACCCTTGAGACAGGATCTAGCTATATAGCCTAGGTTGGCCTCAAACTCGTGATCTTCCTGCCTTACCCACAAAAGTACTAAGATTACAGGTGAGCAAACTGCACCCATGTGATGTTTAATCAAAAGAGAATTTTGTCTTCCTTTGATCTGCCGTGGCCTATAACAGCAGTATCACCCCCAACTGTTGAGTTAAAAAACAGATATTAGGGTAAAACAGAAATGTTGGGAACACTATGGAAGATAAATAAGATGGCTTATGCCTGGTTATGATATAGCCAAATTGACATGATAAGAGGAAAGATGAAAACTAGAATTGCAATAAAAACTATGAAGTTGGTCTCATCAGGCTCTGACCAGCTCCTACAAAACACCCTTTTAGGAATACTTGCAAGACACTGTTGTGCTTTCTGAAGTAAACTTTTTTTAATTTATGAATACTTACACCTTTATACATACTACTACATTTAATGTATCTAATTGTAACATACTGAACTGTGAGTAAGTTGGCTTCTAAGAAAACCTCCACCCATTCTAGGAAGGAAACTATGACCAACAGCCCCAGGAATGGATAAGGGGAAGAGAAATGACAGACCAAGTCTTATGCATCAAGGTACTAGAAGTTTTTTCCCATTGCTGCTCAGCTCAATCTGCCTTTCACTTTGGGGAGTGTACTTTGCTTTTGTTTTCTCAGCTTCCAAAATCACTTTGATTACTTGCTTGCTCTACTTGTGGCTCTTGTGGATTCTTCTTCTTCAGGGGTACAAGAACCAAGCCTGCTGTTGTGATTGTAATGGGAGGGAATTTGGGGAGAAGGCGTATTTTTCCCTATCCACAACACAAACCTCTCCCTCTTTAGTTCTATTATATTTCAATGTTTTTGAGTTCCATGTCCTCAAATCCATGCATCTTACATACCACAGAAGGGAGGTGTCCTTTCTGCCTTTCCTTACTAGAAGCCACAACTTGCTTTGAGCAGAAATGACTCACTTCCTCTGACCTCTAACTCCTTTGATGTCAAGGTCTGAAACTATATGGTCAGAATCAATGTTATGAGAACAGTTTGCTGTAGGATTCTGTTATCTTCAGCTGTAAACACTCTTGTGTTGAGCCTAATAGTAAGGTCACCCACCTGAAGCAGAATGTGTTTAAACATCAGCCTTTGGTTTGTTTCACCAAGAATAATCAAACAAAAAAAGGAAGTTACTACTCCAATGCCAAGAATAAGGAACTGGTTTGTAACATACATTTAGTAATGTATTCCCACCAAGTATTGAAAATTTGCCATTTTAATTTTTTTAAAGAATGATATAATTTTGTTTGTGAGCACCAAACATACTGTGTCTCATTCTTTGATTTCCAAAACTTGACAAATTCAAAAATCTGTGGCCTTTTACTATGTTGTATAAAACCTCCAATCCAACATGCATTTTTTTCTCTTCTAAAATCATGAAATTACTCAATTTGTATCTCTTTAAGTAATGGATTAGTACGTGCTGAAAACTAAGAAACACTGCAATGAAAGAGATGTTAGGATTACCTATTTCAAAAAGCATGCTTTTCAATAAAAAAAGTAAGCTTAACACGTGAAGGGACAGGCAACAGTGCTACATTACACTCTTCATCAGAGAACCAAGTTTCAATTTATGCACAAGTTTACATTATACTTCAGTTACATTCAGAAAGGCTATTGATCTCCTATTTTTCTATACATTGCTTATATGGTTTTCACCTATTAGTTAAATCACATAGTCTCATAGAATGAGTTAGAAGTACTCTATACTCCTGAATTTTATGAAGACTGTGAAACCTAATGTTTTCTTTAAAAGAATTTGTCAATGTATCTTGTTCACAGAAGGGTTTTTAATAACATTTTGAAGGGCTGGAGAGATGGCTGAGTGGTTAAGAACACTGACTGCTCTTCCAGAAGACCTGGATTTAATTCCCAGCACCTGTATTGCAGATTACAACTGTCTGTAACTCTAGTTCCATGCAACAGGACACCATGGCAAAACATCAATGCACATAAAATAAAAATAAATTTTAAAGATTTTTTAATAACATTTTGTTTTCTTTTATAGATATGGAGCTATTTAGTGCAGTTATTTCTCTCTTTTTTTTTTTGAGTTTTAGTTTTTGTATCTTTCAAGAACTTACCTTATCACTAAGTTATCTAATTTGTTCTAAAGTTGCTCACAGCATCCCACTGATAAACCCTTTATATTGAAGGATCTAAAGTGATATTGCTGCTTCCATTCTTAATTCTTATACTTTCTGTTTTTATACAGTTTCTTATCAGTCTGGGAAATGTATTGTCAGTTTCATTGATTATCTTAGAAAATCAGCTTTTTGTTTAACCAACTTTGTTTTGGAGTTTGTTTTCCAGCACATTGATTTCAGATCTTTATCATTTCCTTTCTTCTGTTTACATTGGATTTGGTTTGACTTGTTTTTGTAATTTTAGGTGGAAGTTGGGATGATTTGAAACTCTTTTCTTTCAAAATATAGGATTTGATACTATTAATTTCCCTCTAAATATTGTTTTACATTCTCCACAAAATAGATTTCAATTTGAAGTAAATCAAAAGAAACAAAACAACAAAAACAACAAAAGAAAAGCATACTACTCTAAGAAATCTTAGAATGACAAACATCTGCTAACTACTACACAATCTTTCAGGACCTTTGAGAACAGTTGTATGGTAGGAGTACTAGAAGAGCCTGGAGTACAGTCCTAACTCTGGCTACCACATCCAGTGACAACTGTGGCTTTCTAGAGAGGACACATAACACAATTTGCTAAAAATCATTATGTAATTGTTTTCCCTTCATTGTTAGGAAAAGATTTCTTCTAAGTTCAAGAAGAATGGGCCTCCTATTGAAGAGCTTTGTGGAACGAAGCATATACCTTTATTTTTAATTTCTTCTACAATGTAAGGCTTAATAATGGTAAATATTTTCTTCAAGTTTTTCTTGTTATTGCTTTACCATGTCTGACTGTTCCCACTTATTGCATTTGTATTTTGATTAGTAGGGCCTTTGTTGTCTCACAGTAATAAAATATTGTTCTGGGTCTGGATAGACAACTTAGTGGATGAAGTGTTTGCTGCATAAGCAAGAAGACTTGAGTTTTGGTCCTCAACACTCATGTAAAAGCTGAGCATGGCTGTATATGCCTGTGACCCAGCTCTGGTGGGTGTAGCAGCAGGAGGATTACTCAGGTTTGCTGGCTAGTCAGTCTAGTCAAAGCAGCTAGTTCTGGGTTTGGTGAGAGAACTTGTCTCAAAATAAAGATAGAGCATGCTGAAGGAAAACACCTCTATGTGCATCTAGCCTCTGTACACACATGTCAGAGAGGACACACACACACACACACACACACACACACACACACACACACACACACACAAGCATTTTCTGTGTTGTAATACCTTTTTCTTTTTATTAATACCTTTCACCTATCCAGAATTTGTTTTTTTTTTTTTTCCACACACGAAACAAGGTAAGGTTTTACTTTATATATTTTCAATGTATAGCTGATTTCCCCAATGCCAATTGAAGAATAATTGTTATTCTTTTAACAATTTGGAGTACTACTATTATTATATACCAATCATCTATAGCCATGAAATTGTCTTGGTTATTTTACTTCATTCCTTTTGTTTTTGTTTTTGTTTTGCTTTGTTTTGTTTTTTGAGACAGGGTTTCTCTGTGAAACAGTCCTGGCTGTCCTGGGACTCACTCTGTAGACCAGGCTGGCCTCAAACTCACACAGCCTGTTTCTGCCTCCTAAGTGCTGGAAGTGTGCTCCACGACTGTCTGGCTATTTTATTTCATTCTTTTATCATCTATTTCTGTACTATTGACTTTCATTTTCCAATTGGGTTTTTGTTTGTTTGTTTTTTGCTTTTTTTAAATGATGTGTTTTTATAATAGAAAACTTCAGGTTTTATTCTTCTATTTTAAATGTCATTATTTGATGTCTTACATTTTATTTTCCATGCAAATGTAGAATTAGAATTACTTTGTCCAATTTTTTAAAAAACTACTGTATTGCACTAACTTTATAATTTTATGTAAGATCAGGCATTGCTGTGGAATAGTCCTTTAGTACATTGTAAAAAATGTGTTGCTCTCATTGTTAATAAAAAGCTGATTGACTGATAGCTGGACAAGAAGAGATTGGGTAAGACATGTTGGGAAGAGGAAAGGCAGAGTCAGAGGAGTTGCCAGCCAGACACAGAGGGAGCAGGAGATGAACATACCATGATAATAAAGGTAACAACATGAGGCAGATTGTAAATAAGGAAACACATGAATTATGAACCAAAAGCTGTGGAGTCCCCAACTGGATCAGGCCCTCTGGATAAGTGAGACAATTGAATAGCTTCAACTGTTTGGGAGGCACCCAAGCAGTGGGACCCGGACCTGTCCTTTGTACATGAGCTGGCTGTTTGGAACCTTGGGCTTACACAGGGACACTTTGCTCAGCCTGGAAGGAGGGGACTGGACCTGCCTGTACTGAATCCACCAGGTTTAAATGCATTCCCAGGGGAGTCTTGGCCCTGGAGGAGATGGGAATGGAGGGGAGGGGCTGGGGAGAAGATGGGGACAGGGGCGGGAGGGGGATGACAGGGGAACCCATGGCTGTTGTGTAAAATTAAAACACAAATATAATAAATAAAAAAGGAGAAAAATAAGGAATATGGGTTAATTTAAAATATAAGAGCTAGTAAGTAATAAGCCTGAGCTATTGGCCAAATATTTATAATTAATATTAAGACTCTGAGTGGTGCCCCTTGCTCATAGAATTCCTCTTCTCTCTCTTCAACTGGACTCCTGAAGTTGGCCCAGTGTTTGGCTGTGGATCTCTGCATCTGCATCCATCAGTTACTGGAGAAAGACTCTATGATGACAGGATATTCACCAATCTGATTACTGGGTTAAGCCAGTTCAGGCACCCTCCCCACTATTGCTAGTAGTCTAAGCTGGGGTCATCCTTGTGGATTCCTGGGAACTTCCCTAGCACCCGGTTTTTCTCTATCCCTGTGATGTCTCCCTCAACCATGGTATCTCTTTCATTGCTTTCCCATTCCATCCCTGTTCCAGCGCAACCATCTTGTTCCCTTATGTTCCCATCCCCCACTCCCTACCCTCCATTGGTCTCCCTCATACTCAAATTATCAATATCAGGAATAAATCAAGAATACTACTAAAGAACTTGCAGAATCAAAGAGAAAAGTAATACTTTGAGCCAGGCGGTGGTGGCGCACACCTGTAATCCCAGCACTCAGGAGGCAGAGGCAGGTGGATCTCTGTGAGTTCGAGGCCAGCCTGGTCTACAGAGATAGTCCAGGACAGGCTCCAAAGCTACAGAGAAACCCTGTCTCAAAAAAACCTAAAAAGAAATACTTTGAAATTCCAGTATATAAAATTTATAACTTCATTGAAATGGGCCAATTCCTTGAAAAACATAAAATATTTGCCTAAAGCAAGAGGTAATTTCATTATTACCTATGACAGTTAAATTAAATTAATAACTTCTTCCCAAAAATCCTCCAAAAAGAACTATTAAATACATTATGGGAATTTTTTTATTTATTATATTTGTGTTTTAATTTTACACAACAGCCATGGGTTCCCCTGTCCTCCCCACTCCTGTACCTGCCCCCACCTTCCCCCTAGCCACTCCCCTTCATTCCCATGTCCTCCAGGGCCAAGACTCTCCTGGGGATTCAATTCAACCTGGTGGATTCAGTACAGGCAGCTACAGTCCCCTCCTTACAGGCTGAGTAAAGTGTCCCTGTGTAAGCCCAAGGATCCAAACAGCCAGCTCATGCACTAAGGACAGGTCCAGGTCTCACTGCCTGGGTGCCTCCTAAACAGTTCAAGCTATTCAATTGTCTCACTTATCCAAAGGGCTTGATCCAGTTGGGGGCTCCACAGCCTTTGGTTCATAATTCATGTGCTTCCATTCGTTTGGCTATTTGTCCCTGTGCTTTTCCAATCTTGGTCTCAACAATTCACACTCTTACAGTCCCTCCTCTTTCTTGACAATTGGACTCCTGGAGCTCCACCTGGGGCCTGGCTGAGGATCTCTGTATCCATTTCTATCAGTTATTGGATGAGAGTTTCAGCATGACCATCAGGGTGTTTGGCCATCTGATCACCAGACTAGGTCAGATCAGGCTTTCTCTCCACCATTGCCAGTAGTCTACAGTGGATATATCATTGTGGATTTCTGGGGGCCTCTCTAGCATTTTGCTTCTTCCTGTTCTCATGTGGTCTTCATTTATCACGGTCTGTTATTCCTTGTTCTCCCTTTCAGTTCTTGATCCAGCTGGGATCTCCTGCTCTCCTAAGCTCTCTTTCCCTCGAACCTTGCCCTTTGTTACTCCCACTGTCGTCTAGGTTGTTCATGTAGATCTCACCCATTTCTCTGTCATTGGGCGATCCCTGTGTCTTTCCTAGGGTCCCATTTTCTAGGTAGCCTCCCTGGAGTTGTGTAGCAGTTTAGTCATCTTTGTTTTATATCTAGTATCCTACTATGAGTGAGTACATACCATGTTTGTATTTCTGAATTTGGGTTACCTCACTCAGGATGATTTTTTCTAGATCCATCCATTTGCCTGCAAACCTCATGATGTCATTGTTTTTCTCTGCTGAGTAGTACTCCATGGTGTATATGTACCATATTTTCTTTATCCATTTTTCAGTTGATGGACATCCGTACAATGGAAAAAAAGAAAGCATCTTCAACAAATGGTGCTGGCATAACTGGATGTCAATGTGTACAAGGCTGCAAATAGATCCATATCTGTCACTGTGCACAAAACATAAGTCCAAGTGGATCAAAGACCTCAACATAAATCCAGTTACTCTGAACCTGAAAGAAGAAAAAGTAGGAAGTAGTCTTGAACACATTGGCACCAGAGATCACTTTCTAAATATAACACTAGTGGCACAGACACTGAGAGAAACAATCAATCAATGGGATCTGTTGAAACTGAGAAGCTTTTGTAGAGCAAAGGACACAGTCAACAAGACAAAGTGACAGCCTACAGAATGGGAAAAGGTCTTCACCAACCCCACATCTGACAGAGGGCTGATATCCAGAATATATAAAGAACTCAAGAAATTAGACATCAAAATGCCCAACAGTCCAATTAAGAAATGGGCTATAGAACTAAACAGAGAATTCTCAACAGAGGAAGCTCAAATGGCTGAAAGACATTTAAGGAATTGCTCAACATCCCTAATTATCTGGGAAATGCAAACCAAAATAACTCTGAGATACCACCTTACACCTATTAGAATGGCTAAGATAAAAAACACAGAAGACAGCTTATGCTGGAAAGGATGAAAGGGGAACCCTTCTCCCCTGCTGGTGGGAATGCAAGCTTGTACAGCCACTTTGGAAATCAATATGGTGCTTCCTTAGAAAACTGGGAATCCATCTCCCCCAAGACCCAGCTATAGCACTCTTGGGCATGTACCCAAGGAATGCTCAATCATACCACAAGGGCATTTGCTCAGCTATATTCATATCAGCATTGTTTGTAGTAGCCAGAACATTATGGGAAATTTAAAAAAATTATGGAAAATTATCAATGATCTCTAACCAGAAAATACAAAGAGAAGGGAGAATTTACTATTCTTTGTAGCTGGAATTACCTTAATACCTAAACCAGAGGTCAGCACAACAAAAGATCATTTTAGTTCAAAATCATCCTAAATACATATACAAACATCCTTAACAAAACAGAATTTAGTAAGATTTTTAAAAATAATTGCACACTACGATGAACTGATTTATTCCAGGGATGCAAAATTTGATCAATATTTGAAAAATCAATGTGCTGTCAGTGCAAAAACACAGTTTTAAACTCAAAGGGAATACAAGATATTTATTCTAGAGGTAAATTTGACTAGCATTGGCTCAGAAACATGGGTTTAGGTTCCATTGTTCCAAAGTTTCATGTAATTTCTATGGTAACAGAACTAAGGAATTTATAAATCAAGCCATTCTTAAGACACAGTGATGAAAACATCAGAGAAACAGGTTACAAAACAAAATGGGGAGAACTCTGTCATAGGCCTTGATGCTCTCTGACAATCTTTGATTAGCTGAAAAAGCAGGGTTCTGTTAAATTGATACATTTTAAGTGATTTGTCCAGATATTAGTTCTGGAAGTAGAATGTTAAGTCTGATGCAGAAGATAGGGATGGAGTAAGGAATGCCAATTCTGTAGGCTAAAGAGTGTTCAAAAAATTATTATTAGAATGATTAGTTTTAATTACTTAGCCTCTGCAAACACAGCTTCACTTCAGGAATTCTTATTTATACTGCCATATTAATGGAATAATAAAGAAAAATCATATGATCATATCAATTAATGTAATTAAAAGGCATTAACTAAATCCAATGTTTATTTATGGAAAAAGGTAATCTCAGAGCACAAGAAATGTATAGAAATTTTCTCAGTTGATGTAAATACACTACAGAAAACCTATAACTCACATTACACATGGTGGTGAATGTCATTATATTTCTTTAATAGATAAGGAGCAAAGAAGAGTACATGTTCTCAACTTTATTCATCATTGGATTCTTCTAGCTACTGCAATCATACAAGAAACAGAAATAAAAAATTAGAGTCAGAAAATAAGAAATAAACTGTCATTATTTGCAGATGTTGACACTATTTTCTATAGAGAAAATTCCTAAAAAAAGAAATGAGCCTAACAATATTTCAAATATAAAATGAATTTTAAAAATCAGTTATTTTGATATAAGTTAGAAAGTAAAAATTAAATCATTCTTAATTTAAAAAAAAATCAAGGGCTAGCAAGATAGCCAAGTGGGTAAAGAAAGGCATTGCCACCAATGTCCTGAGTTTAATCTTCAGGACGCACAAGGTGAAAGGAGAAAACTGACTTCCACAAGTTGTCCTCTGACCTCTACAGATATACCATGGCACTTACTTACTCTCTTTCTTTCTCTATCTCTCCATGCATGCATATAATACAATACACATATATGTATTGTATATCAGGCTGGCCTCAGAGGCATCTCACAGAGATCTGCCTGCCTCTGCCTCTGCAGTGCTGGGATTAAAGGCATGCACCACCACACCTAGCTCAATTTTTTTCATTTTTCTTTATTAAGAAATTTTCGGGGTTGGGGATTTAGATCAGTGGTAGAGCACTTGTCTAGCAAGCACAAGGCCCTGGGTTTGACCCTCTGCTCCAAAAAAAAAAAAAAAAAAAAGAAAGAAATTTTCTACTCACACCACATACCACCCACAGATCCCTCCTCCTCCCACCTTCCACTCCCCAGCCCTTTCTCCCAAGCCACCCTGCACCCCCACATTCCCCAAATCAAGTTCTCACTGAGCCTAGGTAGGTCCAAGGCCCTTCCCACTGCACCAAGGCTGTGCAAGGTGTCACACCACAGGCACCAGATTCCCAGAAGCCTGCCCATGCATGAGGGACAGATCCCAATCCCCCTGCCTAGTTGCCCCCCAAACAGTTTGAACCAAACAATCGCCTTCTGTATCCAGAGGGCCTAGTCCAGTCCCATGGGGGCTCCACAGCCAACAGTCCACAGTTCATGGGCTTCTACTAGTGTGGCAGGTCATCTCTGCAAGTCTTCCCATCATGATGTCCACGTCCCTCACCTGCAGAATCCCTCCTCTCTCTCATGAATTGGATTCCCAGAGCTCAGCCTGGTGCCTGGCTGTGGATATCTGCATCTGCCTCTATCGGTCATTGGACAAAGGCTTTATGATGACAGCTAGGTTATTCACTAGACTGGTCACCAGAGTAGACCAGTCCAGGCACCCTCTGGACCACTGCCAGCAGACCAAGTTGGGTCATCCTTGTGGATTCCTGAGAGCCTCCCCAGCACCCTACCTCTTCCTAGTCCCATGATGTCCTCATCTATCATGGTATCTTCCTCCCTGCCCTCCCACTCTGTCCCTGTTCCAGCTTAACCCTCTCATTTCCCTATGTTCTCATTCCCCATTCCTTGCCCTCTGAACCCCCCTCCCCCAACACCCAGTCCACTCATGTAGATCTCATCCACTTCTCCTTTGCAGGGTCATCCATGTGTCCCTCCTAGGGTCTTTTCCTGTTAGCTAGCCTCTCTGGAGTTGTGGGTTGCAGTCTGGCAATCCCTTCCCTTACATCTAGTACCCACTTATGAGTGAGTACATACTATGTTTGTCCTTAGTCTGGGTTACCTCACTCAAGATGATATTTTCTAGATCCATCCATTTGCCTGAAAATTTCATGATATCATTGTTTTTTTACTGCTGAGTAGTACTCCATTGTGTATATGTGCTACATCTTCTTTATTCATTCTTCAGTTGAGGGGTATCTAGGTTGTTTCCATGTTCCAGCTATTACAATGCTGATATGAACATAGTTGAGCATGTGTCCTTGTGGTAAGATTGAGCATTCCTTGGGTATATGCCCAAGAGTGGTACAGCTGGGTCTTGAGGAAGACTTATTCCCAATTTTCTGAGAAACCACCTTACTGATTTCCAGAGTGGCTGTACAAGTTTGCATTCCCACCAACAGTGGAGGAGTGTTCCCCTTTCTCCACATCCTCTCCAACATAAGCTGTCTTCAGTGTTTTTGATCTTAGCCATTCTGACAGGTATAAGATGGTATCTCAGAGTTGTTTTGATTTGTATTTCCCTGATGACTAAGGATGTTGAGCAATTCCTTAAATGCCTTTCAGTCATTTGAGATTCTTCTGTTGAGAATTCTCTGTTAAGCTCTGTAGTCCATATTTTAATTGGATTGTTCAGTATTTTGAAGTCTAGCTTTTTGAGTTCTTTATATATTTTGGAGATCAGCCCTCTGTCAGATGTGGGGTTGATGAAGATCTTTTCCCATTCTGTAGGCTGTCATTTTGTCTTATTGACCTTGTCCTTTGCTCTACAAAAGCTTCTCAGTTTCAGGTGGTCCCATTTATTAATTGTAGCTCTCAGTGTCTGTGCTATATTATATATTATAGTGGTATATTTAGGAAGCAGTCTCCTGTGCCCATGTGTACCAGACTACTTCCTACTTTCTCTTTATCAAGTTCAGTGTAACTGGATTTATGTTGAGGTCTTTGACCCACTTGGACTTGAATTTTATGCATGGCGGCAGATATGGATCTCTTTGCAACCTTCTGCATGTTGACATCCAGTTATGCCAAAACCATTTGTTGAAGATGCTTTCTTTTTTCCATGGTACAGTTTTTGCTTCTTTGTGGAATATTATATGTTCATACATGTGTGGATTAATGTCAGGGTCTTTAATTTGATTCCATTGGTCCACATGTCAGTTTTTATGTCAGTACCAAGCTGTTTTTGTTACTATAGCTCTGTAGTAGAGCTTGAGGTCAGGGATCATAGTGCCTCCAGAAGTTGCTTTATTATACAAGATTCTTTTAGCTATCTTAGGTTTTTCATTTTTCCATGTAAAGTTAAGTATTGTTCTTTCCAAGTCTGTGAAGAATTGTGTTGGGATTTTGATGGGGATTGCATTGAATCTGTAGATTGCTTTTTGGTAAGATTGCCATTTTTACTATGTTGATTCTACCTATCCATGAGCATGGGAGATCTTTCCATTTTCTGATATCTTCTTTGATTTCTTTCTTCAGACACTTAAAGTTCTTGTCATACAAGTCTTTAACTTGCTTAGTTAGAGTTACCCCAATGTATTTTATATTATTTGTGGCTATTGTAAAGGGTGATGTTTCTCTGATTTCTTTCTCAGCCCATTTACCATTTGTATATAGGAGGGCTACTGATTTTTTGAGTTAATCTTGTATCCTGCCACCTTACTGAAGGAGTTTATCAGTTGTAGGAGATCCCTGGTAAAATTTTTGGGGTCACTTATGTATACTATCATATTGTCTGCAAATAATGAAAGTTTGACTTCTTCCTTTCCCGTTTGTATCCCCTTGATCTCCTTTTGTTGTCTTATTGCTCTAGCTAGAACTTCAAGTACTATGTTGAATAAGTATGGGGAGAGTGGACAGTCTTGTTCCTGATTTTAGTGGAATCGCTTTCAGTTTCTCTCCATTTAATTTGACGTTGGCTGTCAGCTTGCTGTAAATTGCCTTTATTATGTTTAGGTATGTTCTTTGTATTCCTGATATCTCTAGAACCTTTATCATGAAGGGGTGTTGGATTTTGTCAAAGGCTTTTTCAGCATTCAATGAGATGATCATGTGGGTTTTTTTTCTTTCAGTTTGTTTATATGGTACATTACATTGGCAGATTTCAGGAGGCTACATAAATTTCAGGCCAGCCTGGGCTGCAGAAAAAAAGGATGGAAGAAAGGGAGGAAGGGAGGGAAAGGAAAAAGAAAGCATAATGAAAGTTTGTGATTGAGGCTATCTATGCACATTAAGACTTTATTATGTAACTATTGAACAAAGTTGGAAGCAATGACTTAAAAGACAGATTCACAACCATATCAGTACCTGGAATAATAAAGATAAGATACAATATTTTTCATGTAATTTTCATTTTTATATACATAGTAACATTTTACTTAAAAACTTAAGTAGTAAAATTGCTGTTCTTAACTTTGCCATAAATTAGATCGTTTAAGATAGCAGTTCTAATGAAAATGTCTTCTGAGGTCAATATCCAGGGATGTTCCACAATGTCCATACTGTCACTTTAAGACCAATTTTCCCGGTATGCGGACCTTTGAAGACAGACTACCTATATCCTATATCCCACAGTGATAAGATAAGCAATCATCATAGTATAATATATTAAATACCAATCTTTTAGAAACTTTACACATAATATAGTTTCCAATTTCTAAACTGGAGATGCTTCTCCCATAGACATAAACCTTTATCATATATATATATATATGTTTTTCAAGACAAAGTTTCTCTGTATAACTTTGGTGCCTTTCCTGGAACTCCCTATGTAGACCAGGCTGGCCTTGAACTCACAGAGATCTGCCTGCCTCTTCCTCCCATGTGCTGGGATTAAAGGCATGCACCACAACCGCCCAGTTCCTTTATCATATTTTATGTCTGAATTGCTGTGCACGTTCCCCATCAAGGTTTTTAAAGATAATTTTAATTTCTTGATAATCGTGATCAATGGGAAATTTTATTTGCATAAGTAGTGAAATTAAAATTTAATATTTATAAACATTCAAAAATTTGCAACACTTAAAATCATATTTAAAATTTTTACTAGTGCTTTATCTTTCATTAACAAATGTCATAGTTTTTGTAATATGAAAATACAAATGAGTATCAAAAAATCAAAATGTTTTAAATTAAGAGGTTCAAACAGATACAGCTTTGACAGATTGTACATCATTTTTTAGAACTATCCCCTATAGCTGGCTTGAAAACTGCAGAAAGGCACATCAGACACAAATTGACAGAAGAGTCCTAAATATGTAAAGCAAAATTTGTGTTGCTGTCTGGCTGTGGCTTCATAGACCCTCAATTAACCTGGAGGCCTTTGGCATACCCCATGTTTTTGGGCACAGGGAACATGAGTGCAGTCCTCTAAGAGTCCCCAGGGCCTTGTCCTTTATGAGCAGCTGGAACTCTACAACTGGTTGGTGATAGGCATCTACTTAGAGAACTCATGGGCCTTGCATGTCACCATGAAACAGCAAGGGTTGAATAAGCACCTCTGCTTACTGCTCAGGGATCTTGACAAAAGTTCCCAAGCAACAACCTGCTCATGTTGGGCTACTCCTTGCAAGACCCCATCTAGATATTCTTAGGACAGAGGACAATAACATGTCACAACATGCCACAATCCACTTACATATTCTCAGTTGAGAAGTTCTAACACAGAGAATATACTTTGGAGCTATTGTAATAGTTGACTGTGTATGATTTCATCATAGAACTATAGGCAAATTTGATAAAATGGTATCATATAAATCATAGTCTCTGACTACAGTTTATTAAATTACAAAAGCAAAAGAATCTGTTTGGAAACTGAAAACTAAATTTCTAAATGCTTCATGAGTTAAAATGAAAGCAGAACAAAAACTACAAAATATTTAGAACAGAATTAAAATAAAAGCATAGATCCATAATTCAATACTGAAATCTAAATATTCTGAAAACTTTTGCTTTTTACCACTGTTCATTTGATAATCTTCTTGGCCTGAGGCTACTCAGTTTTAATAATGTGACTTATATCAAAGATGACAAAGAAAAAATGAGAAAGTGCACAAATAAACAATATTGCCTTAGAAGAAACAACAACAAAACAACACATGATTAAGTAGAAAGAAGATATAAATCCCCAAAGAACACCTGCAGCAACTCTGTGACAATAATACATGTGGAAGTGTGAACAATAGGTGGCTTCCTGGATTTACCTTCTAATTGGTAGAAAAGTGAAATAAACTTGTAAAGGAATTTATTTATCTGTATCCTGTGGTGGTATTGTGTTCCCCAAAATATTGTGCACCCTAATAAACTTATCTGGGGTCAGAGAACGGAACAGCCACTAGATACAGAGGCTAGAAAATGGTGGCACTCACACCTTTAGTCCTAGCATTCCAGAGGCAGAAATCCATCTGTTCAAGGATACAGCCAAGATCCTAGAAAGTGAGCCTTTAATCCCAGGGAGTGATGGTAGAAAGTAGAAAGGTATATAAGGCATGAAGACCAGAAACTAGAAGCATTTAGCTGGTTAAGTATTCAGGCTTTCAAGAAGCAGTTCAGCTGAGACCCATTCGGATGAGGACTCAGAGGCTTCCAGCCTGAGGAAACAGGATCAGCTGAGGAACTGGTGAGGTGAGGTAGCTGTGGCTTGTTCTGCTTCTCTGATCTTCCAGCTGTCACCCCAATAACTGGCCTTAGGTTTGATTTTATTAATAAGAACTTTTAAGATTCATGCTACAGTATCTCCCAGCAGATTTCCAACAAAAGAAGTACAGTAACATGAAAATACACTAAACTTCCCTTAAAATCAAGAAAATATTCTGGGCAGACGGCAGGTATAATTCAGGGGTAAAGTATGTGCTTAGCATGTACAAGGCCCCGGGTACCACCTCCAACACACATACACAGAAGAGACAGAGGAGGAGGAGGGAGGGATGATATAATAAAATGGTGAAATGGTATAGTGTTAACATTTTCCATCCTTCTGATAAGGAGATATTATAAGTCTGTCTACACCAAATTTTAGAGTTGTGAAAAGTTCACCTTGTCCTGTCATGTGGGTTGGGCATTAGTTTGGAAAACCCCTTTGTAGAAATGTAGAAATATCTAAAAAACACAGAGCTTCCCTGATCCAACACTTTATATTTAAATCAGCCTAGAGAAATTTCAACACCTGTGCCCAAAGAAACACCAAAAAGACCAATAAAATTGGTGCAGGAGGACCAAGGATTGTGCTGAGACTCACAGCAGACAAAAGAATGGTAGACAGCACTTGGTCCCTCCTTGAAAATTGTACCTGGCTAGAGGAGAGACTGAAATTTTCAGCAGCATCCAACAAGTCTTTCTCTGAGCAAAGACTGTTAAAAGGTGAGCAGAAGCAGGGAGACAAGTTGGCTCAAATGTCCACCTACTGTGGTGGCCTGGTAAAGGCATGAAGAGTGGTCACAGACTATGTGACCAGATGGAGGACACAACTCCAGGCACACTCTGATACTAAGCACAGGTGGTACCAGCCACATTGGTATGTACCATTCACAGAGGTGAGTTTTGTGGTTCAAAACAACAGCCAAGTAGTCTCCATTAATGTGAACTTGCTTAAAGCTAGTCTCTTTTTCAGTAAGCAGCCAGTCTTTCCTGTTCTGTGTCAATAAGAGGAAGTTACTGCTATTGTGTTTACTGGTTCAATTTTGTTTGTTTTTGTTTTTTAAAACAAGGTCTCACACTGTGGCATAGCTGGCCTTAAAGTCATGATTCTCCAGACTCATCCTCCTGTGTACTAGGGTTACAGGTGATTGCCTCCATATTTTGCTGTGTTTTCATAATTTTGAGCTTTTAAAGCATGGATATTGGAGAATAAACAACTCTAGAGCAAAAGGGCCTAACCAATGCTTTATACCAAGCACAAAGATACCAGGGAATGGAGTAAGGAAGGCATGCCACTGAACTCTCTGATGCTCTTAAGGTTAGTAGCTTCTGGTGTAGGGAGGAGGGGACTGGACCTGCCTCAACTGAATCTACCAGGCTGGACTGACTCCCCAGGGGAGACCTTGCCTCGGAGAAGGTGGGAATGGAGGGTGGATTGGGGGGGAAGGCTGGGGGGGGGGAGGAGAGAGGACAGGGGAATCCATGGCTGATACATAAAATTAAATTAATTATAAAATAAAAATATTTTTCAAAACCAAACAGTAAGATCTGGGTATGGTAGTTCACATCTCTAATCTCAGCACTTGGAAAGTTGAGGCAGAACAGCCATAAATTTGAGGGTACCATGAGACCACATAGTGAGAGCAAAAAACTGTAAGATTACAATAATAATATTGGAGATTTATTTATAAGACTAGCTCCAGAAGTGACATAGCTACTACCTGTTTGAGGGGGATACCTGGGTCCTTCGGTGAAGGCAGATTTCCACTGTGTCCTATTTGAGTATAAAGCCATTGACATTGACTGACTGGATCTCCACAACTTGAAACTTTATGAAGAATATAAAAGAATTATTTGAAAAAAAAATAAAATCATTCTGCAAAAAGTACTGGCGGCCAACAGTTAGTATGAATGTATGTATACTCAATTGAGCCCAGTAGTGTGATTGTTATTCAGAGCCCTGTTAGGGTTCTGTTAGGTTGGGAATATTCAGAATTCTTGCCTGGTCTAAGTGTGGTTTAGTCACCAACTACCTAGATGGATTCCAGGTAGCAATGCCCCATTGGCAGGGTCATACTGCCTCATTTAAGGCTTAATCTATTCAACTGTCCTTAACAATTTACCCCTCTGCTCCACATTTTAGTAAAATCCATAGAGGAAAACAGTCAGACAATTTTTGTTTAGACTTGTTCCTTTTTTAGATCCTTGTTCATTGCTAACCTCTTTATATCCCACACTACCCAGGCTGACCCAACCCACCACTTCCCTTTATCAAAGCACACACATTCCCTGCCAAGAGCATCTCTTTGTTTGCAGTTTACAGAGTTGATATTTGAAAGTAGATAATTTTCATGTCTAAGTGACATGTCTAAGGTTTTATCTGGTTTTCCCCTGCTAAACACTTCATAAATCTCCTGAAACTTAAAAACTAATGAGTTAACATTTTCTTATGCAGCATTTCTAAAAAATTTCTGCTTCCTCTCTGCCTCCTTCCCTTTCTTGTTAAAGCCTCTGATACTCCAGTATTGACGTGGCTGTGGTTTTAGATCTACCTTGTTTGTGGTAAGTGAAAAACTCTCTATAATGGTGGAATTTGAGGCTTCAAGTAGGTAATTTTGGTTTGTGATTCCACAAAAAGGTACTGGAGAGACAATTAATGCTGCTAGCTCATCTTAAATTTTCACACAAGTCTCAGATGATCATGCTAATCTACTTTCTTCATTACTTTTTTCTTTGACCTAAAAAGTTCTACTTTTTGTCATGATAGATTGGAGCATGAGCTCTGTGCTTAGTATTTCTATGTTAAAGAGACATTGCCTTTAGAACCTCAATTTCCCCAAGAGCAAAGAGAAAGGGGTGTTGTATTCCATCTCAGATTTGTGGATGTCAGGAACTTGCTTCTAACTCTGTGCACTGTGTGTCATTAAAAAAAAAAAAAAAAAGAAAGAAAAAGGCAAAGGGAACCACCACCCAGATGCTTGTATTTTTGGCATCTCTTTCACCTATTTCATTATGACTAAGGAAGTGGTATTAAAGATAAGTGAGATTACAGAAATGGTTTATCTTAAACACAGTGAAGTTTTTTTAAAGTGTTTTTGAGTCCTACCTGGTTCATCAGACTTGCCCTTGTTAATGACATTCAGAAGTTTCTGTATCAGAAAGTATGGAGGGGGGGCAAGACTGCTTTTCTGGCAGTATGTTTGTTTAAGGATCTAATTTTGAGAAGCACTGTCTCTTGGGCCTGGACTCAAAGCTAGCAAACTCCCCAATGCCAGGCTCTTCCCTCGCTATCTTTCCAAAGCTCCTGACTGATGTTACATGAGAAAAGTCTCACTTTCATACCCATGATTCAGGAAAAGGCACCTAGGTAGGACAAACGTCTCAGCCTTCTTGAACATCAGCCCAAGCCTAGGTCCCTGACTACAGCCAGGCTCACAAGCAGTTTCCAGGGTAACAGAGCCAAGACAAAGAGGTTTTAGCTTCTTGGTCTGGTGTACTTCAGATGTTCGTAGAAGGAGACAGAATGCCACAAGCAGTCTCATTGAGAGAGGCTCAAACTAAGAGAGAAGCAGAGGAGTCAGGAGGAGAAGGGGGCCTCCTGATTCTCAAGGGTCCCTTCCATGTGTCATTGACCATTTTTGAGGTTCTTTTATATCTCTATCTTCAAATATCACAAAGGATCCTGTATTCTTCAAATACATTCTTCTTAATTTGTTGTCTTAAATTGTCTTTAAAGTTTCAAAGACCCTCATGTGCCCTGGTAGGTGGCAATTAAAGAATTTTTTATTTATTATATTTTAGAAGGAGGCCAAGAATTAGCATTCTTAAGAAGTTCCCATTTAGTAATCCATTTGCCTGCAAACCTCATGATGTCATTGTTTTTCTCTGCTAAGTAGTACTCCATCGTGTATATGTACCACATTTTCTTTATCCATTCTTCAGTTGAAGGGCATCTAGGTTGTTTCCAGGTTCTGGCTATTACAAACAATGCTGATATGAACATAGCTGACTAAATGCCCTTGTGGTATGATTGAGCATTCTTTGGGTATATGCCCAAGAGTGCTATATCTGGGTCTTGGGGGAGAAGGATTCCCAATTTTCTAAGGATGCACCATATTGATTTCCAAAGTGGCTGTACAAGCTTGCATTCCCACCAGCAGTGGAGGAGAGTTCCCCTTGCTCCACATCCTCTCCAGCATAAGCTGTTGTCTGAGTTTTTGATCTTAGCCACTCTGACAGGTGTAAGGTGGTATTTCAGAGTCATTTTGATTTGCATTTCCCAGATAATTAGGGACGTTGAGCAATTCCTTAAATGTCTTTCAGCCATTTGAACTTCCTCTGTGGAGAATTCTCTGTTTAGTTCTATAGCCCATTTCTTAATTGGACTGTTGGGCATTTTGATGTCTAATTTCTTGAGTTCTTTATATATTCTGGATATCAGCCCTCTGTCAGATGTGGGGTTGGTGAAGACCTTTCCCATTTTCCCATTCTGTAGGCTGTCGCTTTGGCTTGTTGACTGTGTCCTTTGCTCTACAAAAGCTTCTCAGTTTCAACAGATCCCATTGATTGATTGTTTCTCTCAGTGTCTGTGCTACTGGTGTTATATTTAGAAAGTGATATCTGGTGCCAATGCATTCAAGACTGCTTCCTACTTTCTCTTCTTTCAGGTTCAGAGTAACTGGATTTATGTTGAGGTCTTTGATCCACTTGGACTTATGTTTTGTGCATGGTGACAGAAGATCCCAGCTGGATCAAGAACAGAAAGGGAGAACAAGGAATAACAGACCATGATAAATGATGACCACATGAGAACAGGAATAGGCAGAGTGCTGCAGAGGTCCCCAGAAATCCACAATGATGCATCGTCTGTAGACTGCTGGCAATGGTCAAGAGAAAGCCTGATCTGACCTAGTCTGGTGATCAGATGGCCAAACACCCTAATGGTCGTGCTGGAACTCTCATCCAATAACTGATGGAAGTGGATACAGAGATCCTCAGCCAGGCCCCAGGTGGAGCTCCAGGAGTCCAATTGTCAAGAAAGAGGAGGGACTGTAAGAGTGTGAATTGTTGAGACCAAGATTGGAAAAGCACAGGGACAAATAGCCAAACGAATGGAAACACATGAATTATGAACCAAAGGTTGTGGAGCCCCAGCTAGATCAGGCCCTCTAGATAAGTGAGACAATTGAATAGCTTGAACTGTTTGGGAGGCACCCAGGCAGTGGGACCCGGACCTGTCCTTAGTTCATGAGCTGGCTGTTTGGATCCTTGGGCTTACACAGGGACACTTTGCTCAGCCTGTAAGGAGGGGACTGTAGCTGCCTGTACTGAATCCATCAGTTTTAAATGAATTCCCAGGGGAGTCTTGGCCCTAGAGGAGATGGGAATGGAGGGGAGGGGCTGGGGGGAATGTGGAGGTGGGTACAGGAGTGGGAGGACAGGGGAACCCATGGCTGATGTGTAAAATTAAAACACAAATATAATAAATAACCAAAAAATATACTTAAAAAAAGAAAGTAGCCTCCTGCTTATTTCTATTTACATAATAATAACTGGGAAGATTGGTCATGTTCTTCTAGATATACTGGTTTATATCTTAATGATTCAGTCTCCAAAATGACTCTCTGAGGGGGGAAGATTTGTACCTCTACAGATGAGAAAACTGCTGCTGTGAGAGATCTAAATAATGTGTCCAACTTCCCTGTTACAAAGATGACAGAGCCAGAAATTGGAAGTCCATGAAGCTCTGACTTGGAAGCTCAATTTCTTCATTTGTGCTCCATCTCACTTCCTATTCCAGCCACTCTAGATTTGTCATAAACTCCAGGATCTGTCTCCATGTCCTAGACATGGCCCACATTCAGCCTCTGTGTTTCTGTTCACATTGGTCATCCCTGGATGCCTCTCTGCCATACACTTTGCCCAAACTTTCAGAGGCCACATCCAGTTTTGCCTTTCCTATGAAGCCCACAGATTTCCTAATCTCTCCCTAATTCCTGTCCAAAATGTTTACAACAGCTTCCTCCTTTGAGCAGTCTTAACACTTTGTATTTGTCTTACTGTATTTTACATTTTTGGGTCACTTGTCTTTATAGTTTTATTGCAAAATCTACCAGATTCCTAAAGGTGGAGACTGATGTTTGCCTGTGGTAGTTTCAACTCTACTCACAAAATGTAGTCCAGTGCCTCAAACACAGCTGGCACTGTGCAGATGCCTAAGAAGCTGAGTTATAAAAAAAGGAGGTAGAAAGTGGCTCATACCTTGACAAAGTTTCTTGGGGAACTTTGGATCTGGTTAGGTAGGTCTGGATGAGGTTGGAGGTTGGGTCTTAATAATAAGCACAAGATGTTATAGCCCTTGCTAGTCCATAGACCTCACTGCAAGCACCAAGGTTTCACAAAAAAAAAAGTTAGGCACAGCTGTTTACTGCCTTCCATTGCTTCATGATAGGACAATGATACCACCATTTGTTATAGATTCATTCATTATTCATCCATACTGGTTCCTTGGACTCCTTTCTTCGAAACTCTCAGAAAAAAATCACAAAACCTGGCCTGCTCCCTCAGAGTTTCATGAGCTGAATACATAATTGTGGGTTTTGGGAGGATAGAGAATGAGGAGGCAAGAAAGGATGGGTGGCAGAGAAGGAAGAAATGGAGGAGGAGAAAGAAACTGTCCTCTTGGTCCCAGGCTGCTCCAGTTTTAATTTCTTAGCTCAACTCTATTTCTCACTTATTACATCACACTTTTATCTTGGTGTCTGTAGAAAGTTTGAAACTAACAACCTTTGAGTTTAAACATTGAGAGTAATTTCCTTCTGGTAGGTCATTATTACTTGCCATCTCTCAGGCTTTTGAAAGTCTCCCTCTCTCTGTTCCCAGTGGACCCCAAAACTCTCTTACTACTAAGATGTATCAAGTTGATTTATTAGCTTCTCCAGGAGACTCACAGAGAAACTGTGGATGCTATCTCATTCAAACACTATTTACTCTCTTATAATTTCTGCACACCACCTCAGTGGTTGCTCTGTGTCACAGTGCCTTCTGCAATAGACTTATTCAGCGTCAAGGAACAGGCTGTTTAAAGAGTCACTGAAGTTACCAACATGGGGTAAGATGTATCCTAGGACTTTTCATTGCTGATCTCCTTACTGAAGTCTTCATGTCATTGTTTATGAGCTGTCAGTCCCAAAAGAAAGTATAGCTATACTATAATATGTACATGATTTTATATATAATATATATTATATATGCAAGATTTACATATATGTATATGTATATCATGTACATATGTATATGTATATTATACCCCATTGGCCATCTTATTGAAAGTCTTTTCCTCTTGCAAACCCCTAAGTTATTTTTTATATATTAAATTTTCTCTGGCCTACTTTTTGTATACAAATATGTTGACAGTGTTATATAATTAAATTATTTTCTTTGACAACTTTCAGAGTTATTTTTTCATTCTGGCTATTGATTTTCATATATTTCAGAAGTCTTCCTGCAAGTGACTCATGTGTAGAGGAGTATATTCTAAGTATAATATGGGCATTCAATGTTTTACTAGTTGATTTCTTTGTGATCTTCATTGTGGTGGTATTGTGTTACCCCAAATATTGTGCACTCTAATAAACTTATCTGGGGTCAAAGTACAGAACAGCCACTAGATACAGAGGCTAGAAAATGGTGGCACTCACACCTTTAATACTAGCATTCCAGAGGCAGAAATCCCTCTGGATCTCTGTGAGTTCAAGGCCACATTGGAAACAGCCAGGCATGGTGACTCACGCCTTTAATCCCAAGAAGTGAGCCTTTAATCCCAAGGAGTGATGGCAGAAAGCAGAAAGATCTATAAGGCATGAAAACCAGGAACTAGAAGCTTTTGGCTGGTTAAGCTTTTAGGATTTTAGCAACAGTTCAGCTGAGACCCATTTGGATAAAGACACAGAGGCTTCCAGTTTGAGGAAACAGGATCAGCTGAGGAACTGGTAAGGTGAGGTAGCTGTGGCTTGTTCTGCTTCTCTGCTCTTCCAGTGTTCACCCCAATAACTGGACTCTAGGTTTGTTTTTATTAATAAGACCTTCTAAGGTTCCTGCTACACTTCATTGTAATGAATCATCTAGATCTAGATAACATGTTTTAAAGGAGTAACAGACATCCATGGGTAGTTCTAATCAGATTAGTTGGTCTTGTTTTAATATTTCACCATTTCAGGTGATAGTCTTGGAAGGTTCTGGTAGCAAATTTAAGCAAATAATTTTACAAGTTTTATTTTATTTATACTTATTATTGAGAATAATTAGAAAAATTTGTCAAATACTTCTCAGTACTACCAATGTAATCATTTTGAATTTTGTTTTTATTTCATTGATCTACCATCTTAAGGAAACAGAGTTCTGAACCTGACCTCCTTCTCATGTTTGAGTCACATGACTTGGCAAAAGTGAATTATCTCTTTGATAAATTAATAGATTGTGTTCATTAATATTTTGAGTACTGCTTATAACTTATAAGTGATATTGGCACATAAAATGCCTTTTGCAGTCTATGTTTAAAACAGGTTTCAAAAATTAAAGTTTTCTATATTGTCATATAATCTGAAATAACTTTTCTAACATAATACATATTTTTGAGATAGATTTTCACTCAGGGTCCCCTGGAACTCTTTTTTTTCCTCCCCTGGAACTCATGATCTGGCTGACTCAATCTCTCGAGTGCTAGAATTACATTCACATGCCACCAATGATAGCCAAAAATAATATTTAAAGCTTAGGCAAAACATTCCTATGAAACTATCTGATTATGATACATTTAAATATACATTAACTTACCTTTTCAGTTTTTCTAACTTAATAAACCTATATTTTCTATTCCTTGGGTTAATTTCGATGACTTTAATTTTATTACAAGATTCCCATTCCTTCAGGTTTTCTAACATTTTGCCATAGAACTCTGTATAGAATCTATCAATAATTTTTCATCATTTCTTTGTTGATGAGTATCTCCTTTCTCATCCCTAATGAATAATTATTTCACAGAAAGCAAATTCAAATAGCTAGCAAACATGAAAGCATTCTCAATACATAAGTTAAGTTACAAGTGAAATGTTTCATCTCATTAAATTTGGAAGAGTGGGATGTGCTTGATCATTTAGTAAGGCACAAAGAAGTAGAAAATCTCTTCATATATTGAAAGTGGAAAGAAAATAAGAAAACAATTGTGGTAATTGTTTCAAAAAGAAATATTGCAAGAAAATTTTAATTTAAAATAGATATCTTGGGCAGAAAGATGGCTTAGCCAGTTGAGGTGCTTGCTACCAAATCTGAGGACCTGAGTTCCAACCTCAGATCCCATGTGGAATTGAAAGGGGGCTCTTCATTCCTTTTTCTAACCTCCTCACATGCAACAAGGCATGTATGAGTGCACACACACACATGCACACATACATGAAAATAAATCAGGTAATATAATTTTAAATAAATAAAACGTATCTTTTCCTACTGACATGGTGATACATGCCTGCAGTCCAGTACTGAGAGACTGAGACAGGAACCTTGGAAGTTTCAGGCTATGCTGAACTACATAAAGAGAAACTGTATCAAAGTCAAACAAATCAAACTAAAACAATAAAAATATGTAACATGTATGCCCCTCCTGGGAATGTATGATGTGAAAAATAGATGTACCAATAACCGGTGTGTGAAGATATTTAAGTGAAGGAGGTGCTAGAAAATTATTAATCTAAAATATTAAAAGAGTCAATGAGTCACATCCCATCTATACTCTACAATATTATTATGCTTATTAAAAAGGAGTTAGAACTGTAACAGTTGATTTGGGGGCTTTTTAGAATTAGGAATATGTGAAGAACTGTGTATGGTGTGTCATAAACAGGATAGCTATGGAAGCACTGAAAGTGTATGACATCCGTATGATTTACAGGTGTTGTAGAATGGTAGGGAAAAAAGAGAAACAAAAACTACTAAAAGAAAAGGACACCTTCACTTGCACATATATAATAACTAATAAGTATAAAATTGTATATATGATTTTGTATTTGGCATAAAGTAGGAGGAAAAACAGAGATTTAAAAATCTACTGGATAGTAGGATTCTCATAACAAAGTGAGAAATTAGAAAATTTGAAGAAATAAAAAAAAAACAAGTAGATATAACACCATAGTGGGGATATACCTTTTGTATGAGCAAGGGGAAGGGAAAATATTTTCCCTTGTTTTAATACATATTTAAATATCAAGACATCACTTGCTATAATACATACATATTCCTTTTCTAACCTGACACCCATCAGAAAGGAATAGTAGAAGATAAAGTGAACAGTGACTATTGCTGTTTTCTATAAAAGCATTTCAGAACAGATAATACAGAAGTCAGCCCCAGGGCTAGATGACAGAAGATATGACATGGGCATAGTCATCTATGGGCTACAGCTAGAAGTGAGCTGAGTCCAGGGTCATCATGCCCATATTTTTCCTGAAATGTCAGTTTCCACTGGACATTCAGGGTATGCCCAAATTGGTCACTTGAAACCAATGAGCAAAGGGGAAATTTCACCAATGTAACTAATTCACAGCAATAAGAAAAATAGAGACAAGATAAGTACTGGGAGAAACAGGAATACTCACTTGTTCAAGCAGTATTTCAAACATCTCTGTTACTCAGATAATGTTTCCCCTTTCTTTTAGCTTCCATTTCTCTGGACGGCATTTTTAGAAAATGACCCAATCTGTCATTCCTTGGACATCTATATGTACAAGACTGCAATAGTTTCCACTGACTCTTGCTTTTTGATGAAATCATGTAAGAGATCCTACTTCATGTAAAGATTTTGCTTTGATGAAATTATGTAAGAGATCTTATTTATTATATATACTTTCCCAAAACCATCCCCCTCCTGTCTAAGGAACTGATGGGGTTTGGTGGCACCCACTATTTTCAATTAAATAGCACATTTTAGATTTACTTACAGAAATATTTTCATTTGGGCACAGTCTTTAAACTAGTGGAGCCTAGATATTTGTAGGCAGGGAGACAGTGTATTATTAGGTGTTAACCCAAGTTGGTCACCACATCTGTACCCTCCTTCTACTTCCACCTTGGAGCTCCCCAGTCTATGCTTCCCAGTGTGGAGACTAGATCATCTCAACTTTTAAGGTCTTGTTTCAGAGAGCAACTTGGCTAAACATTTGTTTAATGTTTAAATAGTCTATTGACATTTCAGATACAGAAAAAGGAAAATATGGTAGCAAAGTACCATCCGATATCTAGTAAGACTTTCTGAAACATTTACAGTCCTAGAATTAAGTACACATGTGCTGCTCTCTTTTTTTCTATTTTAATACTTCATAAGTCATAAAATATACAATAATATATAGATTTTGACAAGTATCTAAAATTCTTTATATAGGGATTTATCACCATGCAAAATGGGATCAAAAGGTAATAAGCCAAACACTGGTTTGGGCTTCAGTGTTGACCTTGCCTTCTGGAAGCCCCAAAAGCCAGATACCTACATCAATGACTCTTTGAGAGTTATGAACTTTTGTGATGTCAGAGGCTCTGTGATTGTGAAGATCACCATCATATCAATGCATAAAACAGAAGTGCAGGCTTATTATAGAAATGAATGGACAATTTCAAATATAACTAAATATTTGGCTGTAACATAAGTGAAAAAAATGTCCCTTTGTTCTTCACATGTTGAAAATCTATTAGCCATTAAACTATAAATGCATATTGAAAACTACAAGGTAAGATGCTGTAACAATAATAATAATATGTAAATTTTATGTGCAAAAATTATATATTTTAAATGGTAAAACAACTAGAAATAAGTTGGACATTAAGGCAGGAAGGTTCTAAGAGAGAAACATGGTAGAGTCCATGTCTTGCATATCTGAAGCTCCAGTTTGGTCCCAAGCATAGAAAAATAAATATGTAGAAATATAAAAACTCAGTATATAATAAAAAATATGTATGAAGAAGAAAAGCACCAGAGAAAAGGTAACCCTCAAATATATGCCACAGATCCAACTTTGAAACAAGATATTTCACACATAGAATATTTTATACAGTCCTTGTTTTCAGAAGAAGACTGAGAACATAGAAGCTTTCTATGTGAAAATTCTGTCAAAAACGTTGCCAAAGTTTTCAATAATTTTTGAAAGTTTGATTTTGAAATGTGTTTATGCTATTATAGGTTCAATGATCCATATAGAAAACATTTGACTCTGAGTCCTGATGCACAGTGATGAGAAGCTGTGGACTGCTTCCAGACTAATATGGTTTGACCAGCCAAGACCCCCTGAAAGGTCTCCAATGATACCATGGCCCAGATCATCCAGCATCCAAAATCAACTTCAAGGCAACTAGCTCAGAGAATATATTCCTCACAGACTACTCCAGTCAGGACTTGACCATAATCCTAAATTTTCTCAGGATCTCCCTAAGAATACAGCACCCTTTATCAACAGGAAGTAGCCTATAAAACTATGCCCACATTCCCAAAAAATGGATTAGGGATGTTTGTCTTTGTTTAGCTTGTTGGTTACAAATTGTTATTGGTCATAGTCAATATTTTTCTAAAAGAAGAAGGGGATAGGATATGGAAATATAGGATACAGATATGATAGGATAAAAGGATGGACTGTTAAACCTACTTTTAAACAACAACTTGTTTAAAATGTTTTACGTTGCTATAAATTTTAGTTTATTACAAATTTAAAGTTAATTATGTTATACTGTATGTATATTTCTACTTGCTTAAGGTATGTTTGTACAGCTCATTTGAAATTATAATGTATAATTAAGAAATACAGATTAATAATTAGTCATCTATGATAATCAAACTTATAGTCATGTTAGTTAAGTTTTCTAGGTATACATAGATATATTTCAATTAGGTAGACAATCTTTAAACACTTTAAAGACAGTATAGAATATGACATTTAAAATGTTTTAAAAACTTGGACTTTCTAGACATTGAGACATGTCTGCTTCGGGCAGCACCACTTTACTTCAAAGAGAAAAATGGGCATCAAAGACACTCCCTATGGAGTTTATTTTCTTCTTGGCAAAAATAGCCACTTGGGCAAGAGGCTACTCTTGCCCGGACTGCTGCTAATATATATAAACTAGACATGCAGGACCCATAGGAAGGTGACCACTAAACTTTGCAAGGTGAGATGGTCCTTTAGGTTCACAGAAGAATGCTTCACAGACATTCTACAGAAAAAAAAATATGACTGAGAGACTAGACAGATGGGCTGAAGATGGATGCCCCAATGTTGCAGAGGAACTTTGAGTGATTATGCAGGCAGTCAGCTGTTTCTGTCATTCTAAATTTTTGGAAGTTGCTTACAATGCTCTTCTTGTTTTCTTAGATATTATATCCTTCTGGGGTCTTTGATGTAATTGAAGATTAGATAGTTATTGTTAAAATTTTCCTTAGTTATGATAAAATATAAATTAGATATGAAACTTTAGACTCACAAATATAGGATAGATGATAGAATGTTTCCTTTAATTTTGCAAAATACAAATAGACTAGATATTGTAAGTATAATTCTAGCTTGATAACTATTTGTTATATGTAATTTTACTATGTTAAAGTTAAAACCTTCCTTTTTGATTAGGCAGAAAAGGGGAAGTACTGCGGGATGTTGTTCTGTATGATGTGAATATGTGTTGCTATGATTGGTTGATAGATAAAATGCTGATTGGCCAATAGCCAGACAGGAAGTATAGGTAAGGCAAGCAGATGAGGAGAATTCTGGGAAGAGGAAGGGCTGAGTCAGGAGTTGCTAGCCAGACACATAGGAAGCAAGATGTCAAGGCAGAACTGAGAAAAGGTACCAAGCCATGTGGCTAAACATAGATAAAAATATTATGGATTAATTTAAATGTAAGAGTTAGTCAGTAATAAGCCCGAGCTAATGGCTGAGCAGTTATAATTAATATAACCCTCTATGTGCTTACTTGGGGGATGCAAGTAGGAGAGATTTGTCCTAACCACTGGCCAGCCGGGACACAGGAAAACTTCCAGCTACATGAAGGGGCTGGTCCTGTGGAACATAGCCACAGGTTCATTAAGACTCCTGGCAACAGCTGGATATCCCAGAGGAATTTCAGAGAGCGTCTAGCATTGATGATGTACCAGAAGCCAGAGGCCTTGAACCAGACCTATAACTCATTGCAATGAACATTTGCAAGAAAACCTGAGTGGACAAAAGAGTATACTTCGTGACACACCACAGATACCAATGCCACTAAGAAGAGGTGTTGGAGAGGTAGGAAAGATGGAGGGGTGAAGTGGTTTTGTTTGTTTGTTTTGTTTTTATTTTTATTTTTATTTATTTATTTTTTTGGTTTTTTGAGACAGAGTTTCTCTGTGTAACTTTGTGCCTTTCCTGGATCTCGCTCTGTAGACCAGGCTGACCTTGAACTCACAAAGATCCGCCTGTCTCTGCCTCCTGAGTGCTGGGATTAAAGGCACACACCACCACCACCTGGCTTTGTTTTGTTTTTAATTAATATATTTAAAAAGTTTCTTATGGGAGGACATGACCTGGGGCTAAGGGCAGATATGGAGGAACTGGAAAATGAGTGGGATTGAGGTGCATGAAGTGAAATTCCCAAAGAATAAATTAAGAATTGTTAGTTAAAAAAAGAAGGAAAGAAAATAGTATTGGCATAAAGAGGTCATCTTGACAGCATATGGAGACCCCACCATTTTCCCTGTTCAGAGATATACATGAAAGAAAAGTTGAAAGACACATAGAATTTGAGGCCTTTTACCAAAAATAATAATAGTAATAATAATGTCAACCACATTGCTGCCTGATCTATTATTAGAATCAAGGCTTGAGAAAAAACTTTACTCAGAAGAGTCTTTCGAATCTCAAATGCATGGAGATGTATTAGAAATGGCTTGGATTCCTAAGAAGGCATATACCCAGGAGAGGCATATGCTCAGAATCTACCAGGGTGCATGATCTCAGGTAGCAAAGGTTAGGGTCAGGGAAAGAAGGCAAGAAAGAAAAACAGCTCAGAGATGCAACCTGTGAGGTCTCTTCAGACTTCCTAACAAGCTATGAGGTGATTCTCAGGACCCAGAGAGTATATGGGGTAGATACACATTTTTCCATCAGCTCTTGCTCCTCCCAGGAAAAGCTTTGCCCCACTGAGCCACAAAACCCCTTCAAGGGCATCTGTGTGGGTGAGAAGTGTTGTGAAGGACAGGAAGTGAGAGGCATCAACCAGGCCTAGGCTGGGAACCTTTGGGCCTCATCTGTGTAAGGCTAACTGGAGCCCAGTGGAAAGGCCAACATTAGACATGGTGCCACATCATGTCCAGAAAGTCTCTAAAAATACCCTGAAATCTTCTTCAAACTGTACCCAATGAGGTTACAACGTCACAAGAGATGCTATCTTTAATTCCAGGAGCTAAAGAACAGAGAAGCTGCTACCTTAGCTGATTATCACAATAGATAAAGTGAAATAATTTGGTGACAGCTTCACCATGAACATACCTGAGATGATACAGCAAACACAAAACCTAACTCCCAACCAACCTCAGTTGGAAACAAACAACTCCTTGGCACCCTTTACTTTCCAAAATGTGGACACAGGAACTGTCAAATATTGACAGAGTAGAGAAGTGATTGTATCTTAACTGTGACATTAAATGTAAAACTCAGAGCATTCATTGTCAATGATATATTTGCAACTTAAATGCTCATTTTAAAATAAAAGTTCAGAATGGCCTTACATCCTGGTGCTTTTTCTCTATAATGAGGGCAACTCTTTGCTGTGACCAGGTGGTTTATTTGTATTTTTAGCTAACATTGGACCATTCAGCATTTGTCTCACCTGTGTAGTGAGCTAACATCTAATTTAGTGTTGTTTTAATAACCTAATAGTACTTTGGTGACTACAATGAATAGGGCTTGTTCTTTGTTCTGGTTTGCTCATTTCTTTTAACTTCCAGGGTGTTCTATGCAGTAAAGAATTCCACTTGTAATGTCATCATTCTCTCCTACTTTTATTTTCCTTTTGCTTTTATTCTCTGACCTGATAACATAACATTTTAAAGTTATTATTTATAAAAAATGATAATACTGCTTAAGAAAGAAGTTAAAGACAGCTGTTCTCTACCTGACCACTCCCCTAGCAGTCACTCTCCTGTCTGTCCACTGCTGGTTTGGTGCTTGCTTACATGTGGTAAGTGATAGGTGAAGTTCACTTTAACTAGCACATATTGACTTCCTGTCCTTGTAGTGTTGAGCTCATCACACTTCCTATCCCTCCCCACATCCTCTCAACACTGTTGTTATTTCACAGTTTCTGGTTAATCACTAAGTTTTGTTCATGCTATTGCAACTGTATAAGTATCAGGCTCCTTTGACTTGCTGTTTCATGTTCTTAAAGTTAATGGTGGGCTCCCCCTTCCCCAATTTAATTATCTTATATTTTCATATTTAGTAAAAATTTTCTAAATTTCCCCAGTTTAATCTTTCATGGGTCCAACAATAATCTTCTAAAATACTCAAAACTCCCAGTTCCTTGTTTTCCCTGTCCGGCTGCTTGAGAGCTTGGATTCCCCCTTTCCATGCTTCTCTGCAGTAAAACAAAACAATAATGACAGCAACAAAAAACATGACCTCTGTCCTGCTGAAGTGTATTTTGTCTCTTCCTGCGAAAATGTAAATTGTTGGTAAAATTTTTAAAATCCTTACATTTCTAAATATGTCCATATTCTGCTTGTAACATATCTAATAATTTAGCTCTAACAGTAACACTGCCATGCCATCATCCTTTATCATCCAAAGTGCTGTTGAAAACCCAACAATATATCTCTGTGTATCCTACTGTCTGTCTTTTTCTTTAATAACTCTCATCAGTTCTGAGGGAGTTAGCTCTATACACATTTATCTTGCCAGGCATCTGGAGCTTGTTCATTATAAAGACCCTTACCATTTCCTGTTCTGGAGACTTCCCCCAAATCACTCCTTCTACTGCTTTGTGATAACATCCTTGTCAAAATTACTTCTAATATTTTCAAACTTCTTAGTCAAAAATTTTAAACTATCTAATTTTATGACCACTAATTTTTCTCTTATCTTCCTGTGGACATTCTTCTAAAAGTGACAATATTACACAATTGTTAAGGCATGGGCTCTAATTCCAGATCCTAACTTCAAATCCCATTCAGGCCCACAGCTGGAATAATGCTATGCTCCCTTCTACAAGAAAGAATTATTAGGCAGTTACTGAACTCCAGGGGAGACTGTTTGACTACATATGAGCCACCAAGCTACCATAACACTCAGTTGTTTATTATGAACTGACAACCTTCTGACCTACTTTTAAAAAAGTGGAGTCAAACAGTACAGACTCATAGAGGAAAATGGTACACACAGAATTAAATCCATAAAGCTTATAAAGGCACCATGGAAGACCATTCATACCAGCTTTAGCCTTGATCCCAACATCCTGCCATCCTTAGGCTCATGTGTCCACAGTAAGTATACTAGAATGGTCTGCCTGAGGATGTACCCATTCTTGCCTAGCCTGAGAGCTGTGTTCTCTGCTTTTGTCAGCCTCTGGTAGATTATCATTCACAGCTTCTCTCAGGAGCAGCCCTCAAGTACAATAGAAAAGAAATCAAATAAGTACTGTTGTTTTAAACCAGTGTTTGCAGACACATTGTTATGCAGTCATAGATTGCCTATACCATTCTATCTCCAGTCCTTAGTTTTGAAGAGATAGTCTTCCAGGGGCCTGGCTCCTCAGACCTTATTATGATCTTCCCTGAAACAAGAGGCCGGCATTTTCTCTTGGTTTATTTGACACCTTCAGTCATGTGTTCATCAACATATTCAGAGTTTTGTTACCTCTACTTCCCAGATTCACTCAGCACAATTCTGATGACAGTGTCCCATTGGATGTTGAGGTAAGGAGGTCCCTGCAGACCAGAATAAAGCAAATAATCTAGTAATATCTTAATCCTGTAGCAAGATAGTAAAGTACTCTCCAGGGCTGTGAATGTAGACTGGTAATAGAACAATTACCTAGCATGTGCAAGGCCCTGAGTTCAGTGAAATGACAGATGGAAAGGAGGAGATAGAGGGAGAAAGGAAGGAGGGAGGGAAGGAAAGAAGGCAGGAAGGCAGGCAGGCAGGCAGGAAGGAAAGCAGGAAGGCAGGAAAGAAGGATAAAAAAAGAAAAGGAAAGGAAAAACAAGAAAACTCTGCCCCAGTAATGGAAAGCACGCTGCTTCTTCAGGTGACCTTCTACATACACCCAATACATAAAAAAAACTTTCCTGATCAGAGGGCAACAAACTCCAGCCCCATAAGGACCTTTGTGAGGATATACCCTGCCCCTTCACTGATACCTCTTCTATGGGTCTTTTCCCATCATAATCACAGAGTTCAGTAATAACAAGCCAGCTGGCTTAAAACTCTGAAATATTTACTGTCTGACATGTTAAGAAAAAGTTTGCTAACACTCATTTAGATTAATATCTATGTACCAAATACTACAACTGTAAGATATACTTCATCAAGGAAAAAAATGTAAATAAGCATACAATTTAATCATCATTGCATTCAGTTGTACTGTCCACTGTTCTCTAAGACTAAGAACTATCAGATCACTCTCTTGTTTTATTTTGACTTGTTTGCCTTAACAGCCACATTTGACAATTAAATGGAAATATGATGGGAATCAAGGTATCTATGTTTTTCTTGTTTTCCTCATAGGACAAAGTAGTGGTTTAAATTATCTACATTGTCTTTCAAATAGTTCCCTCCTAGTCCTTTCTCTCCTAACAATAATCTCTATACTGAACCCTGAATGGGACTTGCCCAGTGTGAGGACATCCATTCTCACACTTGGGGGCTGGTGCCAAATAAGGTGAGCTCAAAGCTAGATTCAGTTTTCAGTGGTATAAAGTTCCATCAAAACTCTACCAATTGGCTCTCAATACTGCCAGCCTGGAGATGACCAAACGATTTCCTTCATCCTTTAGAATTACTATAACTTATACCTGGCATCCAGTCACCCCCCCAAATTTGTGGTTTATTTTTTTAATGTTAATTTTTGGTAAAAATACAAAATAATGGATCTCACAGTGAGACTGTCATACATATGTAACATTTAATCTTTCCCCTCCCCAACTGTCCTTTTCTGTTCCTCCTCTCCTCTTCTTTCTCTTGCTGGTCTTTGCCTTCCTTCCTCCACCCAGTAATCCTTTTACTCTACACACACACACACACACACACACACACACACACACACACACACACACACAGAGAGAGAGAGAGAGAGAGAGAGAGAGAGAGAGAGAGAGAGAGAGAGAGAGAGAGAATGTATGTGTTAAATCAAGATTTTATGTGGTGGTATTGTGTTCCCCAAAATATTGTGTGTTCCCTAAAATAAACTTATCTGGGGTCAGAGAACAGACAGCCACTAGAACAGAGCCAGAAATGGTGGCTAGAAAATGGGTCAGAGCAAGCCATAGCAGAAGTTAGACAGGTGGTGGTGGTATACACCTTTAATCCCAGCATTTGAGAGGCAGAGCTAGCCCAATCTCTGAGTTAAAGGCCACTTTAGAAAGAGCTAGGCATGGTGACACACGCCTTTAATCCCAGAAATCCAGCCTTTAATCCCAGGGAGTGATAACAGAAAGCAGTTCCTGAGGACCAGGAACTAAGTTAGTTAAGCATTTAGTTAGTTGAGCATTTGGCTGGTTTAGCATTCAGGCTTTGGAGCAGCACAGTTCAGCTGAGAGCCATTGGGATGAGGACTCAGAAGCTTCCAGCCTGAGGAAACAGGATCATCTGAGGAACTAGCAAGGTGAGATAGCTGTGGCTTGTTCTGCTTCTTTGATCTTCGAGCATTCACCCCAATAACTGGCCTCGGATTTGATTTCATTATTAAGACCTTTTAAGATTCCTGCTATAATTTTATATAAGACAAAACATGTAATTTTATTTATTTATTTATTTAGTTATTTAGTTAGTTAGTTATTTAGTTATTTAGTTATTTAGTTATTTACTGTTCCAGTTGATGGAAGGGGACTTTATTTGGTCCCAGGGTCATGGGCCAGGTATGGCCCCAGCTTTATTTGACCTTCTTCTTGGGGTGCAGGTTGTTGGTATGGCCGCACTTCTTCTTGCAGCAGTTGACTGCACAGGGGTGTAGGCATGCATAGCACTTGCAGCAGATTATCTTGTCACAGTTGTACTTCTGGGCGAGCTGACAAAGGGATGGCTTGATGATGCCACCACACAGGCGCAGCACCAAGTGCAAGGTGGACTCTTTCTGGATGTTGTAGTCCGTCAGGGTGCAGCCATTCTCCAGCTGCTTGCCGGCAAATATCAACCTCTGCTGGTCTGGTGGGATGCCTTCCTTATCTTGGATCTTGGCCTTGATATTCTCGATGGTGTCACTGGGTTCGACCTCAAGAGTGATGGTCTTGCCCGTCAGGGTCTTCACAAAGATCTGTGTGTTGGCGTCTGCTGGACCGCCTCGTTCAACATGCAATATTTTATCTTTCTTTTTCATGTTACCTTCTCTTGCCCCACCCTTCCTCCTTACTTTAGACCTCTTCCCTCCCTGTCATAGTTTCCATACGACTTTCATGTTCTCTGTGTGTACATATTTATATAACATATATTATATTTGAATCTAGATTCTGTTGATGATGAATGAGCAGGTGCCCTGAGGATTTGAAGCAGAGATAACTGTTTTTCATACATAAAAGTTTAGGTTTATTATTCTTTTAAGATTCCTTATAAGATTACTTTTGAGATAATTAATAAGGTGATTTATTCTTTCTTTGTAATCAAAATATGCAGCCTGCCAGCAAAAGAACTGGCTGAGATAATTGTTTGTTTGTTTACACTCTGTTAATCTATTAACAAGTTACTTGGACATGAATATATGTGGGCTCTTGGGATAATTTGTTTTTCATCTATAATATGTAAGATGTTTAATCATGTACGGGAAATGGGAAAGATGTTTTTTACATGTATTCATTATAATCATTTACTTGAAAAATAGAATGTAACCACAATGTAATTTTTATATTGCCTGAAAGAGTTTGTTGGCATATATAAGCTATAAAGGAAAAATAAAGAGAGAGCTCCCCCCTTTTTTGGCAGCTCTAGAAAGTTAAGTTTAGCCTCCCTCTCCAGCCCCTGAGAATTAAGTTTTACTCCCTCAGAAAAGTCAAGTTGAGTCTGCCAACTCCACTGGCTCCCCCTCAAACCCTGAGCTGCTAGAGGCTAGTCCTCATGACAGCAGTAATTTGTTTTCTTGGAAATAGCCATTCTGACTAACGTGAAATGAACTCTCAAAGAAATTTTAGTTTGCACAACTAAGGATGTAAAATTTTCCCTATTAGCAGTATATTATTCCAGCAAAATTATGTAAGACAAGTTGCTAAACAGTCTTATTAATAAAAACCCAGAGCCAGATATTGGGGTAAAAACTGAGAGATTAGGGAAGCAGAAAGATGGCAGTCATGTTCTTACCACTAGAAATCCTCAGCCAAAGAGAGAGCCACTTCCTGTATACGCATGCCTATATCCTTTCTGTGCCCTGCCATCTCACTTCCTCTCTTTGCCCAGCTACATCACTTCCTCTTTCTGCCCAGCTCTATCACTTCCTGTCTATCTGTACAAACCTTCAGACCTCTATGGTTAACTAGCGCTGAGATTAAAAGTGTGTACCACCATACCTGGCTCTGTTCCCAGTGTGGCCTTTAACTCACAGAAATCCAGATGAATCTCTGCCTCCCAAATGCTAGGATTAAAGGCATGTGCTACCATTGCCTGACTTCTGTGTTTAATATACTGGCTGGCCTTTTCCTCTGATCTCCAAGTAAGCTTTATTTATTAGAGCACAAATAAAATATCACCACATTTCCCCTTTTTTGTCTAAAATAAAAATTATAACTAATATAAGAAAACTATATACAATAAGCACAATAACGATATACAATATATACAGGCAATAAATACATCAACAATGACTAATCCATTTGCATTTGACAAATTCAGCAAAAATATTCCATTATCTATCCTATTTTGGTGAGTCCAATATGTACATAATTCACTTTCTGTCCTAACTTGTATTACCAACAAAAAAACTATCTTTTATGTATTTGACAATTGACTGGGGTATAAATGGCAAACATTCTCATGAATGATATTATTATATAGTTTCTCTTCAAAGGTATGTGTTTCCTAGTCACTTGAGCCGTGGCCTTATGAAATTATGTACTTCTGTGAATTTGGAGAGGAGTCATACCTCTCAATGCAGCTCAAGGCAGATTGGATTCCCCCATATCAAATTTTTCTTTAGTAACATATGGTTTAATTCTTAGGACCCTTATGATGAGGGATCATAGTCAGAGGTTTCTAGATGTTTCTGCTCACTCATTGTGGCCTTATCAGCATTCTTTGTCTAATAGCTTTTACAGTGACAATACCTGTATTGCTTCTGGTAGGTTAAAACATCCACACTTAGTTTACTCCTCACACTTGAGTCAAGGGTTGTATTTCAACTACAACTCTTCATCATCATGGCAGATGAAAGTCTGTCTCCAATCTTGTTTTGTTAATGACAGAAAAAGTACAAGAAGTACTGTCTAAAAGCCACATGGTAAGACATTTCAAGTAAAAAAATTTCAGGAAATGGAAGACAATACTTGGCACTAATGCTAGAAGGACTGGTGGATGAAGGGAGTTGACTCAGTTGGGCTTCTGAAAGCTAATAGGCAGCTCTACAGTAGTCTGGTCAAGTTCCACACCTATCCAGAGGACTCTGAGAGAACCAAACATGTTTAAAGGGAAGGGACTACAGTCAACCAGAAGTTGTTCTTGGAAGAAGTCTGGAGCATTTAAGAAGGCTGGAGACCTTTGCTGCCATTGGAGGTGGGTAACTGGAAAGTGTGAATTTATCACAAGCATGCTTTTAGAGCACTAGTGGATCAAATGGCAGCCCATGATGGAAACTATGTTTACAAGGAGCAGAGAAAGGCTTGTCTGAATTTCAAAGACTAAATCATGGCTTATTAATGATGGGACTGGCACAAGTGGAGACAACTACACAGTAAAGTTCACTTTAATCTACCTGTATCTCACTGTATATGTCTATCTCTCAATTGAATGGTAGAGGTCATAAAGTGCATTTACATATTTTAAAACATTCCTTTTTAATTTTTCTATATATATTCATTCCTCTCCTAAGTCTTCATATCCAACTTATTTTTTTAATTTATTTTATTTTTATTTATTTATATATTTTGGTTTTTCAAGACAGGGTTTCTCTGTGTAGCTTTGTGCCTTTCCTGGATCTCTCTCTGTAGTCCAGGCTGGCCTCAAACTCAAAAAGATCCGCCTGCCTCTGTCTCCCAAGTGCTGGGATTAAAGGCGTGCACCACCAATGCCTGACCATACCCATCTTATGAAGCAATAAAGTTTATTCCAATCCCTTTCATAATCCATTTCTTATGTTACATATCAGGTCATAAAACACATGTGTATTATTTTTTCCATCCAATAAATTTCTTCTTTTTGATAGATTTTTTAATCATTTTTATCAACTATAAGAGAATAAAGTATAAATAAAAGTTTTATTCCTAGCCTGATTACTTTAAGGAACCCCCAGTCTCCTATACCTATCTTGTATGACCAGCATTCATACCAGGCTTATATTATTTCAGCAGCAATTCTTCTAATCTTGGCCTTTGGGTACAACACTTTTGATGGTTAAATATAAAAAACTTCAGCCTAAGCCAGGTGGTAGTGGTGCATGCCTTTAATCCCAGCACTCAGGAGGCAAAGCCAGGTGGATCTCTGTGAGTCCAAGGCCAACCTAGGCTACAGAGTGAGTTCTAGGAAAGGCTCCAAAGCTATGCAAAGAAATCCTGTCTCAAAACACCAAAAAATAAAAAAAAACTTCAGCCTAATCCAATGGTCTATTCTGCCATGTTTATTAAGAACTTTTAAAATCCAATGTTTTGGATAACTTCTGTAATTTTCTTCTCTATATCATTATTAATTTTGCTATCTGGGAATCTGGGTCAAGCTGAATTCAAATCTACAAGTTAGCTGCTTTTAAATGAACAATAATGCAAAGCTATGTACAGGGTGAACTGTTTGCTTCCCCATGCTAAAGAAAAATGGTTCCCTAAAGAGACAGAAATGTCACTGTGCCAAAAGGCAACATAGAAACAGATATCTTGTGCTGTGGATATCTGTATGCTGTGAAAATGTGTTGCTATGATTGATTGATAAAAAAAGTGCTGATTGGCCAGGAGCCAGGCAGGAAGTATAGGTAGGACAAAGAGAGAAGAGAATTCTGGGAAGTGGGAGGCTGAGTCAGGAGATGCTTCCATGAGAAGATGTAAAAGTACCAGTAAGCCACAAGCCATGTAGCAACTTATAGATTAATAGAAATGAGTTAATTTAAGATATAAGAACTAGATAGCAAGAAGCCTGAGCCATTAGGCCAAACAGTTTAAATAATATTAAAAAAAAATCCAGGCGGTGGCTCTTGGTTCCTGGATCTTGGACACCGGAGGTAGATCAAACAGTTCTCCAGAGAACACCGCTGTACTTCACTACACCTTTCCTGGACCCTGTAGCCTATCCCTTTACTTGTAAGTTACCCCACAAAATAAACCTCTCTTTCAGTTACATGGAATTGCCTTAATACTTCCATCAATAATCCTGGCCTTTTACAAATATCCCTTTTACACTGGTCCTCTTCTGTCTCAATCAATACCTCAACATTCATGCAAGGTTTTTAGAAAATTTGTAAATTTGGCTCATACCATAGTTAATACACCTGCCAATCTAGACTCTGGATTGATTTACAATAGTCTTAAAATAGAATATTCTAACAATAGAGGTATTTAATATGATGAATCGATTACTTTTTTGTCACTTTTCTCATCACATCAGCAATATAATACCTGACAGAAGCAACTTAAGGAAAGAAGGGTTTGTTTTAATTTGTGGTTTCTATCCAACATAGTAAGGAAGACATGGTGACAAGAACATGAGGATACACCTCACATCTTGGCAGACAAGGAAGTAGGGTTCAGAGACCAAAACAACTGAATATAACCTTTCACAGCCCACACCTTATGGCTTATGTTCTCTGAGTAGGCTTCAAGTTCCCAAGGCTATATAGCAGCAGTGAGTCATGAGATCTTTGGGGGTAGAACAACCTTTTTTACAGGGATCACCTAAGATCATCAGAAAATACAGGTATTTACACTATGATTCACAACAGCAGAAAAATTACAATTATGAAGTAGCAATGAAAATAATTTTTGGTTGGGGGTCACCACAACATAAAGAATTATATTAAAGAGTCACAGCATTAGGAAAGTTGAAAATCACTGCTCTATAGCATCCCAAAAAATGTCCTACTAGCTGGAGACCAAGCATTTAAATACAGAGCCTGTGAGAGATATTTCACATGCAAACTATAGCACATGGTCACAGAAAGGTTCCAGCTGCTAGATGCCTTCAAGGGAAGCCATTATGCTCTCTGGTTCTGATGGTCCATATCTTCCTCATACTGAAGAACAAAAGCTTCTTCCTCCACTCGTCAATCCTAAATGTTAAGTGTTCAGGGAAGACTTCCTGGAGGGCCAGCTCTTAAAGGCAGGATGCTACTCAAAGTTGGAGGTGTAACCTGACACATTGTTTCATCTCTTGGTTTTATGTCTTGGCATTTTCCCATCCTGGTATTAAAAGAAAAATCTCACTTTTTACCAACTAATTCACATACATGTCCCTTCTCTAGAAGTTCAGTGTCAACAATTTGCTTTCTAGAACTCATTCACATATCCCTTCCTCTTTCTTTTTAAACTTTAACCTAACTTTAACTAAGAATGGCTATAAGGAAAGGTGTGGATGTGTCTTTACAGAATGGAAGAATGAAGGAGCACCAGTCCGACAGATGGTCTTTAGCTCCAGTAGTTCACTCAGTTCCCCTCTAAGCCACAGTCTGCCATCCCACCTCTCTCTTCATTTTCCATGTCAATTGGCCTAGCTTAGAACAGAATGGGATCACCACCCTTGGATCAAACAGGTACAGGAAATCTGGGAAGCCTAGTGATGCCACAGCATTTATGATGAGCCAATGTCACACCCCATAGGCCATAGGGTAAGTTTACACTCTTAACATTTATGATTCTTAATTCTGACAGTCAGAAGTATCCTTGCCTCTAGATGTCTCCCACAACTAGCTCATCTGTTCTGTTCTATGTTGACCATCCCTCTCTAAATGTCCTCTGTCCACTCCTAACTACCTCTGCTTAATTCACACCCTTGCTCTCCACAAAGATGTAGCATCCTACCTTGAAGAACTGGCCCTCCAGGAAGCCTTCCCTGAACACTTCACATTTATCATATTTTCTCTTCTATGACCAATTTCCTTCCTATGCTAAATGTTGTCTCCTTGTGCCACTCAGGTTTCCAGGAGGAAACAATTGACATGCTCAAATTGGGCAATTTAAGGAATGTTTACAAGAAAATAGCAGGGAAATGGGAGAATATATTTCTTTGAGGCACTGGATTGAATGTCAATGAGTCAAAAGGAGGAGGTTAAAAGGAGCTCTGTACTCGGGAAGTATGACCTACATGGTTGACTAATAAACAGAATCTTCTTTGTCCCCCTATCCACTTTCAGTTCTTCCAGTCCAAGAAGCTGTTGGCCACAGTGTCAGATTTCAGTATATAAATTGGGCTATGCTTATTAGAGGCTACAGCCCCTGCATGTTAAAAATTCCCATGCATATACTGGCAAGTCTAGGCTCCATCCACCAGCAAACAGCAGAAAGTAGAATGAGGGTCGGCTTCATAGATGCCTGTGTCTTTTTCTTTGATAATCTCTATTTGTATAAGTTTTTACCATACTTATTATTTTGACCTTGTATAAGACCTCTTGGAAGAAAAATATGAATTTTGGATTAAGCAAAGGCAGTAGAATTTCATAGGTCTTGAACTGTGACCAGCCCTACCTCAGAGGAAAGTAGAAATTGGCCCAGAAAATAAACAAAAATTTCCCATCTTCTGTCACTCTCTCCTGCTGTCACTGCATCACATAATTCCTGGGAATACAAATAGTACCTCCCAGTGTTTATCAACACAGGTGGAAAAGACAGATATAGGTATTGTAGAGTTTCTTGTAATATCATCAAAAGCCCAACTTTCCTGGCACATGAGCACACTCTCTGCTTGGGTCTGGCTGTGGTCAATGCACTATCAGTGGCTGATGCTCTCTGGTGTTATCTTCTATGACAACTGTAGTAAAAAGAGATGCTGGCAAGGAAAGAACTTGATCTAAGGAAGATTGGAGACAATTTGTCAGCACCTCTAATTGAGCTTCTGAATTGCTGTGGCTTCTCCATCTGAGACCCCAGTCCACCCAACCCCAGCTTTTCTGTGCCCATCTGTCTATCTATCTGTTCTTTATTCATTCCCTTGCTGCCCCAGTCAGGTCAGTTCCTGGAACTGTGCTGGACATAGCACTCACGTTTTTGTTCATCTATACATATTTAAATCATGGAATTTCTTTTCCTTTATCCCATTTCTCAGCCAGGTCCTGAGTCTCTACTATCTATTTAAGTCCCACCAATTGTTCTGCCTGGACCTCAGAGAGCTGGAATTTGAAGGCTATAATCAACAGAACTCATAGAGTATAAACTTTTACATTGATGCCTCACTGTTCCTTTAACTTCAACTAGAGGCTGTCATTATTCTAGACCTAAAAGAAAACTTAGGCAGTCCTACAACTTTTTGTCATCACACTAAAGTACAAAAAGTCCCATGATTATCTGAAGTCACAAAAAACTTTCAACTTCTGAGAAAGGGTCCAGGGTGTGCAATTTTGTTTCCTTGGGACTTGGCTGAGAACATGGTAAGAATTGAGTAAATATATGCTGAATGAATAAGTGAACAAATGAATGTAAGGGCAATGACATCCTCAATGCACCTTTACTGAACAATAGGGAACATGCCTGGTCCCACTGCTGATAAAGGTGATGCAACTCTACCATTTCCTTCTCCATTTCTTCAGTCTAGTTTACAGAACTTGAACCTTCAGTTCCTCCTTCTCTCTAGTTATTTAACAAAGTCTGAGTCTACTTGGGATATGAGGAGCCTGAAGATGATATCCCCCAATTTCTACATTATCCAGCAGAGGACATTAAGACTAAAAGAGTGAAATAACTTGTTCCAGGTCAGAGGGTAAATTTATAGCAGGAAACCGAGAGAGAGAGAGAGAGAGAGAGAGAGAGAGAGAGAGAGAGAGAGAGAATCCCAAAGTCTATATGTTCACAGCTTGGTTCCCAGAATAGCAATATTGAAAGGCAGACATGCAGGAAGCTGGGTCTAGTAAGATATCTTTTGGTCATCAAAAATGTGCCACCAAAAGGGATTGTGAGACCCAGGCATCTTCTCGCTTCATAGTATAAGTGATTTTTCTCCAACACATGCTTTGCACTGTTACCAGAGACCCAAAATTTAGAGCTCATGCATCTGGATATTCCTCTTCTGTTTATAAATTACTGCAGATATTTCACTGTAGCAATGCAAAGATGATAGATAGTATACTGATTTTTTTCAGACATAGATTTCTCCTAGTGCTTTGACTCCTTTTCATTCTGTCCCTTGGTCAGACTCTCAGGGTGTTTCTCACAGTGATTACCACCCACTATTCTTACCTTTTCCCCATATTTGACTCACTTCCTAACTTATCACCTTGGGTAGTTCTGGGGCTTCTGGACCATCTTCTATTATTGCCATATCTTCTTAACACATAGAGTTGAGTGTTTTATCCCTATGAAATAAGGTATTCAATAGCCTTTCTTTCCTTCTTAACAAAGATTGAGATCATGGCCCATCCTGATCTGTTCATCCCATATTTCTATCCACTCATGATGTGCCCTCACCCTCTTCCCATTGAATTGAATGAGCATTCTACAAACTCTTGCTTAAATTGTTCTAAATTCTTCCTGTTCTTCACATACCTATTCAGAAGCTCCTTCTTCCATGAAGTCATTCTTTACTCAAGTTACAACCAAAAATGATCTGTCCCTTTTTGACCTAGGCATAGCACCAAGTGTCTATCCCTTTACATAGATTCCTTTGTTCTTATCTTATTTATCCTACTTGACTGAGGTCTTTTGAGGTCAGGGTTGATTTTTTTTTCTTACACATTGGATTCCTCACTTAACCCAAAGCAGTTTTTTTGTTTTTATTTGTTTGTTTTCACATCTCATTCCTGTAACTTAACATGGAGGTGTTAGTGAGCAGCTGACAAGTTTACGTCACATTGTCTACATCTTCATTAGAAAATGACAAGTTGTTGCACTAACTTTTCTTGAACAAATGTGTAGTTACCCCAGGTAGGGACCAAATGATAAACCAAAGCAATGATTCCACAAAAGTTCAACTTAGCAAACCAATGATTTTATTGAGCCTACTTACGAGAGCATTATTGAGAGGATACTTAAAAGAATGAACGTTACCCCAAACAGCTACATTATTACAAAGTTTCATCCCATCATGGATGATGATCTCATGGAAACTCCATTCTTACATATATCTTTAGCATCTCCCAAGATCATGTGCAAGTTGAAGCAGGAGAGATTAATGGTTGGAATCCAAAATGAGGGTCCCATGACTCTAGATTCCTTCCTACTATGGAGTATCAGTAGTTCTAATAACATCATTATTGACCAATCTACTTCTATATTGTTCTGCTGAAATACTTGTCATGGCTACTAGACCAAGGTAAACCCTATTTTCGAATAACCATGAAATGATCATGTTATACCCAGAAGAAAAGTGCCATACTACAAATACAAGTTGAGAAAAAGCATAGAACCTAATCCTCCAAGAAGCTATAAACAGGGAAAAGAAAAGTAATGAGAGAAAGAGACCTGAGTCATATACACTCTGTTTTTCTTCCTCATTCATCTTTGTGTCTCTCACTGCTTCTAGTTCAGGGTACTAAATAAAGACACTCAAGAAAAGCTCAACTGAATAAAACTGATATACTATAAGTTACTACTACCCTAACAGGTTTTAGATGGACTAGCAAATCTTATAGGCTGACCATAATGGCATAAAACATTATCATAAACATCTAAAGGGCCCATATATCCCTCCCACAACACTTGTGAAATCCTCAGTTTCAGCTATCAAGTCTTTGAAAGCATCATAGTTACAACAATTCTAAAAGTGTGATCTTGGGGCAAGTATCATAGCTATCACCTGGGAACCTGTTGTCAATGTTGAGTTCTCACTTCAAACATGAATAATAAGCTCTGAGGTGATGTTATAAGTGCACATCTGAATCCAGAGAGCACCTCCTGAGATTTCCAGGGTCTTGTGTGCCAGAATAATGAATCTGACCGGGGATGTATAGATAATGATAGAAATAGAGGCAGTTTATTAAGAAAGATAAAAAGATATTCCTGAGATCTATAGAAGGGGGCTAATGATCTGGAAAAAAAGACAGGCACTCATAAGCACTGTACCATATGAATTCTGGTCATTCACAGGTTATTTACATAGCACCAATTTTCTCCTGTGTGATGTCATGGGCTTTTCTTGTACATGCTCTTTTTGATATGTGAGGCCAGATGGGAAAGGATTTTTTTTTCAACTTAATTTATCTTGTCAGGTGGCAAAGGATTTTTTCTTTCAATTTAATTTATCTGTTAATCTTGATACCTGTCTCCAAATCTCTACTCTTCTTCTACAATAGGTGTCATCTATCCATGGGTCAATACATCCTTCAGGTACTTTTAATGTCAAGTTTAAGAGGAATTGAACTAGAGTATCACACCTGGACTCCTCAGTACAGATGGCTCCCATGTGAAATTGACATTTAGGAGGACAATGTGTTCCTTCCAGGATGCTCTCAGTCACTAATGAGAAATATGATAACTTGACGTGAATAGGAATGCATTTGACTTTTAAGAATAATTAAACAAGATATGGCATCCAGTCTCCTGCAAGAGTAATTGTCCATATACAAATAATTGTAATAATTAAGAGGAAAAAGACAGCCATTCATCAAGAGAAAAGGAAACTATGTTAGGAAATGAAATAAATGCATTTAGTGAAACATTTTGCTGATGTCAAAAGATTGCTGAAGTAGAAGTTTAACATATTTTTAAAAAACCTATCTACTTGTGCTGAATTTAACATTTAAGTGAATCAGAATATATGTAACTCTTCAAAGACTCAAGAAAAGCTATTGTTTTCCTGTTTGATGAATTGTCAACTGGCCAGTACATGACCTCTGATAATGACCACAGGGTACATGAAGATAAACTGAAGTCATTGTGTGTGTTTTTAAGGTCTTTGAGATCATCAGTGCTGCATGGAAAGTACAAATAACTGACCTAGAGGTCATTGTGATTGACTTCATGTGTTTGCTTCATCTCCCAGTCCATATAATGTGGGCAAGTTTTCTCTGCCCAACTAAAATACCACAGAGATTTCTTGATCCCCAGTTGATGGGGAAACAGAACTGGTTCTTTCCATTTTCTCACCAGGAAGGAATGGAATGTATTTCCCCAGGTAGATTGCCACATATCTGTGGAAAAAGAGCCGAAGGTGTTTCTGGAACCTCTCACCAACAAAGGCATAGATGATTGGGTTGATACAGCAATGGGTGTAGGCAATCACCTCAGTCACCTGCATGGCCAGGTCCAGGTGTTTACTCTGTTGACAGCTGTTCTCCAAAAATGTGCTGTGAAAAGCAGAGAGAAGGAGAACCAGGTTGTACGGGGTCCAAAAAATAAAAAAGACTATCATAACAGCAAAAATAAGCCGGATGGCCTTGTGCTTTTTTTTATTGGGGCATCTCAGCAGAGTTTTAATGATTCCTGAATAGCAGATAACCATAATGAGGAGAGGGAGAGCTAAACCAAAGATATTCATTCTCAGAGCATGGAAACGCTTCCAGCTGTCTTCTTCACCCTCTGGGTAATGAGGACCACAGAAAGGCTCTCCAAAGCTGTATTGGGACTCATGGAAGATAAATTCAGGTAATGCTGCCAGCCCTGCCAGTCCCCAGGTGATGATGCTGGTGATGGTAGCAAAAGTCACAGTCCGGGCTCTAAGGGCAAACACAGCATGGACAATGGCCAGGTACCTGTCAATCGTCAGCAGAATGATGAAAAATATCTCGCTGTACAAGGCAAGGTAATAAAACCCAGAGATTAGTTTACACATGTGATGGCCAAAACGCCACTCATTCCACACAACATAGTGAATCCAGAATGGAATAGTGAAGAGAGAGAGCAGGTCAGAAATCGCCAAGTTGAGCAGGTAGACATTAGTCATAATTTGGAGCTTCCTGTACTTTATGAGGATCAGCACAACCACCATGTTGCCCAGGAGGCCAATGATGAACACCAGGGAGTACAGTGGAGGCAAGAGCCATGACCCCAGCTGTTTGATGCTGACTTTTTCACAGGGCGTTGCCCACTCATATTCATAAGGTGTGGTCCCAAAGCTTTCAACCACAGTATTGATTTCATCTATGTGGAATGCCATTCCACTTTTCTCTGTAATAGAAAAAAAATTTTTTAAAAAAACAATTAACTGTGTGAATCATACTAGTTCATTATTCATTAAAGAAACTCAAGACAGAATTTGTTTAGTACATATTTCAAAAGATATATCTGAAATGCTCTGAGTAGGGGTCAGGAGGCAAAACTCTGCATTTCTGAATGTCACCATGATTCATGATAGAAAAAGAAACAGAAATGCTGTGACTGGTGGTAAAGAATGGAATATTAATTTCTAAAAGCATTTGAAGGAGGAAATTCAAAGGTTTGAACTGAGGAATGAAAAGCATAATGATGACGACGATGTGATCCTTTCGTAAATGTAATTATTATATAAATGCATAAAATAGGAATACTGTATATTTTAATGCATTTTAAAATTCCTATTTTTGTATTATGACATTTAAAATCATTATTTTCATATAAATTGAAAAATGTTTATGGTATTAGCAATGATAACCACCCCTCTTAGTCCCTTTGATGAACATGTCTAAAATATTTAATGGGGAAACTGATGCTTGCTGAAACAGTAATTTATCTAAAATTCTCTAATAAGTAAAGTAAATATAAATGTTTGATAGACTTTATATATACAATCCTCCTGTCAGTAATTTAAATATAGTAATTTTAAATTTAGCTATGATGATTTAGCTATTATTATGAATATTAAGCATTGAATTTGGTACAACTTTAAGTGGCATTTTTCTTGGTCACTCTCCTTTTCTCTTCCTCTTGGTAGTGCTAAGATAAGCAATGATATTCCAAGAACTTTTCTTTCACTAAAGAGATGATGAGATGTGGGATATGAGAAGGGGATTTTCTAAAACAACTTATTTTTTAGACAGGAAATGGTGGACCAGTGCCTGCTTTAGTCCTACAGACTATTAACTCTAGCAGAAAAGAAAGAAAAGCAGACAAGGCAGAAATCCATACTCTGCTTACTCAAAAGGAGGCCCATTAACCTTCTCCTGGCTAAGAGGAAGGGACAAGTGTGAAGACATAAATAAATTGGGTTGGTTACCTAACTTACTTCTCTGAGGATCGTTTGGACAGGCTGTCTTCCAATATCCCTCCTGCTTGCTAGGTACAGTGATTTGGCCCCAGATTTACTGAAAGCTGATGGGTCTCACACTGGAAGACAAGAGCACTCATTAGCAGAGGCCTCTTCCTTATTTGGGTGGTACCTGGAAGACTCAAAAAGAAACGGCCACAAAAGCAACTTGCTTTTTCATTTTTCCCTGTTCAGTTATATCTGTGTTGGAAGCCTCAAAGATAGGTTCTGTCAGTTGAGAAGGGACAGTATCTGACCTAGACAAGTTTTGGAGTTTCTCCAGACATCAGGGACACACTGAGAAATTCCCGGGCCAACAATTTACAGTCTTTTGAAGATGCTGCTTAGTTGTTTAAACCCATAGTTTTGACATATTCTTTTTGATTATTTTGTTTTAGGGCAAACTATTATCTTATAAAATTAATTTAGGTAATTTTTTTACTTGGCAAATAGTTTTCCATCTAAAATACATTCTTATGTGTGTTAATTTTTGTATTTTCTTAACTATTTGTTGATTGCTCTCTGTATCATTTTCTTTCCCTAAATTTAAGCTTTGAAATAATGACTTAAGAAATCTCCAAAGTAGACAAAATCGTTTTTCAACAAAGAACATACATACATATATCATAACCTTTAAAAATTGCTTTTCCATTAAAATCACGTTTTTCATTTTTGCATGTGTAAGTACTTATATTAAGATGAATTTTAAACTTTTATCAATCCCAATTTCTAATAAAGATGCAGGAAGAAAGTAATTTTAAATTGTGTGCCATATATCAACAATATATCATGACAATCAGTCATATTAATAGATGCAAATATATGTTCTTTTGGTAGAATTTATAATTCATATTTAGGAATGATGACTTTGTACTCTGGTTTTTATAACTTTTTATTTTAAATTACATAAAAAGTACATTTAAACACTTTTTAATTTAAATTTACCTAGTTTATTTACTTTTTATTTATTTATTTTTATTTATTTATTTTTTATTATTATTATATTTGTGTTTTAATTTTATACATCAGCCATGGGTTCCCCTGTACTGAATCCACCAGGTTTAAATGAATCCCCAGGGGAGTCTTGGCCCTGGAAGAGATAGTTTATTTACTTTTAACAACTGTTTTAGACTTTGCATGTAAGCAGAGTCTACAAACATAGTCAGTACCTTAACTTATTTCTCACCAAAGGAGAACTCCAAAAGTTGATACACTTGATACGTGGAAAATAATACACATTGTAAGTTAAATATATAATAGCTAAGTTCATTCAGTCTAGAATGGTCTATAGTCTAGGTAAAATATATGCTAATAATTTAAGGATATTTTTACTTTTATCTTACATGCAAATTTATTTGTCAAATGTATTAAGTCATGTGAATTAAAAAGTATTTGAGCTCATTTGCTAGTTTTACTTTATGTGCATGACACTCACCTACCTCTGTGGTGCAAAGAACACAAAGCATAAGCATGATGTAGATGTAACAAACATATACACATACATATGAAAATACACAAGATACATTTTTCTTTTTCATACATACTTATGTGTTATTATTTTATATGTGTGTGCACCTTCATGAGTTTATGTGTACCACATATGTTCAGGAACCTGAGGAGGCCAGAAAAGAACATCAGGTCCCCTAGAACTACAGTTACAGGTAGTTGTGACCTGCCACATGGGTGCTAGGAACCAAACCCAGGCCTTCTGCAAGAGCAATAGGCACTATTAAATGCTGAGCCATATCTCCAGTCCTCAAAGCTTTTTAATGGATTTATCATCTGTCAGTTCTTTTGACTGTTAATCTGATTATTTTCTCCATAGCTCTAAGCAATCTTTAATTTTAACTATGTTCTTTTAAAGGTCTGATTTTTTTTCAGCTGAAACAAGGTATAAAATGTATTGCAGAAGTTCAGTTTACAACTTGAGCTTAATTTTTAAATGCCTACTCTAAAATAACAATTGAAACAAAGTACAGAAACTATACAAACCACTCACCCAGTCATCTACATCATTATCAAATACTGTGTATTTAGTACATGATTGTATGTGTTATGTTTTTTAAAGTAAATTTGTAATTTGTTTTTTTTTTGTTTTTTGTTTTTTTTGTTTATGTAGTTCTGGAGACTGAATGTAAGACATTCAGTGTTAGGCAAATACCACGTCACAGAGCTACATCCTCAGCTCTGTGCTAGGCCTCTACAGGACTGGCCACACAATAGGTTTTTTGCACAGCATCTCTGTTCAGACTGGCAGTACACTGTGCTATGATGTTATAAAAGCTGTGGCATCACTAAATGATAGGAATTTTCAGGCCCCTTATCATCCTGTGGGACAACAGTTGTACATTCTGTCATCACTGACTGAAACATCAATGTGACAGGCATGACTACATGGTTTGGTTAATTTTTTAAACTATTTTAATTATTTATTTATTTTATTGATATTTTGCTTGTGTGTATGTCTGTGTAAGATTGTCAGATCCCCTGGAACTGGAGTTATAGACACTTGTGAACTGCTAAATGGGTGCTAGGATTTGAACCTGGGTCTTCTGGAAGAGTAGCTAGTGCTCTTGAAAAACATCCAATCCAAACAGAATGTTCTTCCTCCAAGAAAGGAGTAACTCTGCTTTTCCTCTTATTTCTTAAAGACAAGGTATAAACATTTCATGAAAAGAGAATTTTATGTACCTAAAGATTTTAATATATTTTTATACTCAAGAATGGGAAATTAAGGAACTCTACACAAATTATTGAGTTCTGTGATCATTTGAAAATTATGAAGAGTTAGAGTTAAAATATTTCTCCCATTCAGATAGATGTTTGGGTTTGTCCACAAACAAGTCCTGTGTCATATTAAAAATTAGAATAGTAAGACGTATATGCGATAGTGAGCTTCCTCATTTTTCTGGAAATTAAAGTAGGTAAAAGTTAATTTTTGTTCAGTGTTGCGAGTAGAATTCAGGGTATATAGCATGATAAGCACTCTACCACTGAGCTACATCTTTATCCAAGATGAATAATTCTAATTCATACTTTTAACTAAAATGGAAACAGATTTGTTCATGTGTCAGAAAGATAAGGTACATTGTGGGTAAGGTAAATGGTGCAGTTTGAGGATGTGCTTTTGTGGGGAAAATGAACCATCTTGTTCTGTCTTAGAGGTTATTTTGAAAATTATTTCAAAATGAGAGGTAAAGAGGATAAAAACTATATGGACATAAACCGGGGTGGGGAGGGGATGAGAAAGTGAAACAGAGACAAGAGGAAACAGAGACAGAGACTCATGGCTAAATTGCCCCAAATTGGATTGATTTTAGGAAACTTTATGCCTTAATATCAAATTCATACAAATGCAAAACTAGATTTTGGTCTTTTTTCTTCCCTTCTGTCCTTTAAAACTATTGTCTCTATATATCCACCTATATATGATTATTAGTGTGTTCTCAAAATATAAATTTTTTTTTTGGTTTTTCAAGACAGAGTTTTTCTGTTTAACAGCTCTGGCTGTCCTGGAACTCTCTCTGAAGACCAGGCTGGCCTCGAACTCATAGAAATCCACCAGCCTCTGCCTCCCAAGTACTGGGATTAAGGGCATGAGCCATTGCTACCTGGCTCAAAAAGTAATTTTAAAATGTTTACTACTTCTTTATTTTATAAACTTTATTATAAAGAACTTACAAATAAATATCACACACCAAAATTAGCCAGGTCCACAGTCTATACATCTCAATAAACTCTTTCTTTCTTTCTTTCTTTCTTTCTTTCTTTCTTTCTTTCTTTCTTTCTTTCTTTCTTTCTTTCTTTCTTTCTTTCTTTGCTGGAGCTGAGGACTGAACCCAGGGCCTTGCGCTTGCTAGGCAAGCACTCTACCACTGAGCTAAATCCCTAACCCTCAATAAACTCTTAAGTAGTTACAACAGCCATTCTGAGTTTCTTCTTAAGTTTCTTCTTCTTTGTTCTTTAAAAGGAAGATTTTATGTCTTATCAAAATAATTTTCTGTCTCATGTTGATTTTCTCAAGGTCTTCAGTTATTTAAGAAATTCAAATCATCTTTGCTGTAAGAGACAAGTCTTTTTCACCTACATACTTTGTAAATTTGTTTTGGAATTTCCAATTGTCATTTTAGTTAGATAGATGACTAAATATTGCTTTGGTGACCTGGATCTTATCTAGTCAAGTGTTCTAAATCTCATGTGGTTTAATAGGATTTGAAATATAATTTGTAATGGTGTCAACATATTGCATAAATCTTCATGATTATTTAATTATCATTTTATTGCTGAATGAAATTGTTCCCAAATTGCCCTTTTATAAATAATACAGCAACAAACATCTGTCTGTGTTTTAAAACTTATTTCCTTAAACTATATACCCCAAGGCACATTTTAAACTCTAATAATATTTGCAAATCTCTTGACACATTTTGCCAAATTGCTTCCAGGAAATATATAATAATTATAAATTCATACAACTTTAGATGATGGTGCCAATTTTAGAAAGCATCCATCAACATGGAAAGAACTAAAAAAGTTACTAGGCCAATTAGGTGGATATGGATTTGTACTGTTGTAATTACCATTCTGTTAATTACTGAGGGATTTTTTAAACTGCAATTATTAATCACCATATATTCATTTCTGTGCATTGACAAATCTGAATTTATTCTGCTGAGCATATTTGATCCTTTCTTGTTGAGTCATAGAGTACTCACATTTCTTATGCCAGGAGAAATTACTGTGAAGTGATCGGCTTCAGTGTAATCATTACTATCTTCTGAAACAGGCAAGATGATCCTCTAGCCCAGTGGTTCTCAAGATTCCTAATGTTGCAACCTTTTAGTACAGTTTCTCATGTTGAGACCAGAACCAAAAAGACTATTTTGTTGCTATTTCATAACTCTAATTTTGCTACTATTATGAATGTAAATATTTACAAATACTGTTGTAATATAAATACATGATATGCAGGGTATCTGATATGCAACCCCAAAAGGTGTTGCAACCCACAGGTTGAGAACCACCTGCTCTAGTTCCAACCTACTTGTATACTGAAAAATCAATACCCTACCTCAAAGCACTCATCAAAATTCATTTAACTTCTAACCCCAGCCAAACTAGGGTTTTTCAAAAGGTTAAATGGGACTTTTTCTGTCTCTACCCTCTAACAAAGATCTACCAAAACAGCCAGCCAACCTAATCCACACAGACAAGAAGACATGGAGGCAATCATCAACTAATCCATCTAGTAGCCTGACTTAGAGTGAATTTCCAATGAAAACTTTATGCATTTCAATACATAATTACTTAGTATACACATGAATATATTTATGTGCTAATGATATACATGCATACACATAATAGATGACATTTTTATGATGATCATATAAGTCAATATTAATAAACACTAACTGCTAGGTGTAACACTTTGGGAATAATGCCATTCTCCATGGTTTATGATTTATAAGGAGTACAAAGTGGTAACAAATAATGCAGTTTGAGTGGTTATAAAGTTCAGATGAGTACAACAGATAAGTGTGTCATAGTATAGGTGGGAGATGGAAGGATAGGAAAGGGGGAAACAAGAAGAAAATGGAAATATATTGCAAAATATTTTCTCACTCTACCTAATGTTACCTTTAAATCACTACACACCACCACCATCTATTTCTTCCATCTACCTGGACTAATATATCCGTTTTTCCTTTCATAGAGCTCTGACAGTCTACATGGAAATATATTCTAATGAAACATCTGTTGAATATCAAGATTTCTTGTCTAAAAGAGAACAAAAAAGCAGAAACGATACCTGGTAATTTTTGCTAAGCTCTTTATGAGTCCAGTAGTAGCTTAGGTCTCACTGACGATAAAGGAAGATAACGTCCGATCACATACACCAGTCAGGTAGTAAACAACACAGCTTCCTGTTTTAAACAGGCTAGCTTCTCAGGTTTTGCAAATTTTCAGAAAGATATCAACTTGTTACAGTTCTTCCTTTTTGTTATTTACTGCGCATACCCAGTTCTCAGTGGAGTTATCTGGGGATGGATACTGCTGACATTCAGCAGCTATCTTTCAGGCTCTTTACCCATTTGGCACTGCTCATTTTTTTATAATAGTGAGGGTGACAACTTCCCAATAATTATTGCTTTGATCCATGAGCAGGCTGGCAGAAGAACAACATGGGAATTTCCTCATAAGGGAAAGATGAGAACAGCAAATTTGCTGGGAGCAACTGAAGATGATGAGGGCAAGCACATCAGTAAAGGTTTTGGCAACTCATGAAGACACGAGTTTACATTTCAGCTGTCTTTCCATAGTTGCATGACCTCAGGGTAATCACTGAGCCAGCCTTGCTGTACCCTAGTTTTCTCCTCTATAACTGCAATAGATATTTATTTCCTAAAACTGCCATGAAGTCAATTAGGACAAACCTGGGAAGTTTCTATGTAAAGTGTAAAGCTCAATCAATGTAAAGTGTAGGTTGAATTCCACTGTTACATACCTTCCCAGGGCTGGGAATATACCAATACATAGGGAAGGTATGATGTGTTAATATCCCCAATGACCTAGTGTGATGCTAGACACTAGACTCATTCACCTAATATGGATGGGAAGAGTGCCAACTGTATGGTATAATTTCTTATACTGACTAACTACAAGGTTCAAAGCACTCTCAGTTGAGACCACTGTGACTATTTTAACATAAACTAACTTAATCCTAAGAGTCTGCTCCTCTGGAGAACCTTGACTGTTTTAATCTGTAGTGTATTTGATACAGCATAGGCACACTGGCTAAATAGCTTTCCCTTTGTGACAATTTCAATGTAAAACACAATTCTTATATCAATGGGACTTGCCTACAATTTATTCTGGAGAAAAATATGAGTATCATAGGTTCAGATCATTATAGATAACATGTTCCAGAGAGTAAATGGTTTAATGAGGCTTTTATAGTTAGAGAACAAAATTAAGTCATAAGTAGAGGCAGTTTTGAAATATATTGGTGAGAATGTCACATAAACAGGTTATAGCAAAGTGGGGAAAACTCTGCTATACATCTCAGGTGTTATTTGATGACATACTTAGCTTATAGGTTGATGATAGCTAGGATCGGTTAATGAAGTCCAAAATGTTTCTCACTTGATAGTCACAAGAATGCTAAGTAAGACACAGAGATTTGCAATTAATTATTAAAGGGACTAAGATAAGCCAAGGCAATGTGGCTCTAGATCTGGAACATTCTAACTCTCCACAATTATGAAGTTCTAATCAATCAGTCTTGTGGATAGAGGCTTTTTTCTGGGAACTTCAGTTTATAGCAGTAAGAGCTTATAATTTATTACTGAATGACTAGACTCAGAACCCATCATTTGTGTGTGTGTGTGTGTGTGTGTGTGTGTGTGTGTGTGTGTACACAAACACACATGTGGGGGTGCTTATGCACAAGTTTATGTTTATGTATGAAGGCCAGAGATTGATGTCCTGTGTCTTCTTCAATTGCTCTCCACCTTGCTTTTTCTGACAGGGATTTTTTTTTCTGGACCTGGAGTTTACATGTTTAGCTAGACTAACTGTCTAGTGAGCTCTAGGGATCTGCCTGTCTCTGTCTCCCTAATGCTGGGATTATAGGTATATGCCACCATACTTGGCTTTTTATATTGGTGCTGAAGATACAGACTCAGGTCCTCACATTTACATGACAAGCACTTTACCAGCTGAGTCTTCTCCCCAGCCTCTCAGTCTCATCTTTACCACTCAATAATGATATGAGCTTAGAACTATGAAACCTTTGTGTGCTGCAGCTCTCTTTGTTAGAATGTTACATGTTTGCAGTCATGATTCATATTTCTCATTATTCATGAGAAATAAATGAGTTGGGACTACATGCTAACCTGTGTGTATCAATTGACTCATGCCATAGGTTTAAATTCTAGTATAACGTACTGTGGTCTAAATGACTTTATGGAACACCAAATGCAAGTTCTCAGGAGTTCAGAAAACATGTCCATGTGGGTCAATAGAACTGGAAAGTTTTCACAACAAAGTCAGGGTCTCTAACATACATAGAACTTCATGTAGTAGAAAGAGAGAAAGTTTCCAGGAAAGGGTAAATAGACTTTCCACAGCCAAGAGCTAGCAGGGCTTATCTTTGTAAAAAGTAGGCATGCAAATGATATTAGGGAGCAGATATACTTGGGTCCTGGTACAGGGACTCAAAAGTCAGTGAAATATACAAATGTATTCATATGTCTATACATCCATTAACCCATCTATCCATTAGGAAGATGCATATTCAGAAGCTCTACTATCCAGCAAATTCAGAACCACCAGAAGGTCTGTTCCATGGCAGATGGAATTATGTGGTACCATTGTTGCTATTTCACTCCCCACACTTACAGGGAGTTTTTATCTCTAGATTCAGTGAGCCATCAACAAGTGGCTGATGATATCTCAAGATGGATGTGGCAGAGACATAAGGGCTTGAAATGGAGTACAGAGATAAAATTGAAAAAGTCAATACCTTAACTAGATTATAAAGAGATAAGTAAAGTAGAATACATTTTATAGAAATTGAGAAACTGCCAAAGGTTTTGAGTAACAAAATGGTTGCCATCTTACTTTAGTCACTTAATACACACAGGTTGGCATATAGTCTCAACTCATTTATTTCTCATGAATAGTGAGAAATATGAATCATGGCTGCAAAGCACACATGTATCATTCAAACAAAGAGAGCTGAGGCACACAGAGTTTCATAGTTCTAAGCTCATGCCATTATTAAGTGGTAAAGATGAGAAACTGAGAGGTTGGGTAGATGGCTCAGCTGGCATCTCATCTAGATCTGTGTTGAGAATTTTCAAAGCATTTCTACAAACATTTTATGACAACAAAACCATACCAACTTTTGTCATACTGGGGTTATTATCTTCTCATGAGTGCCTCCATGGATCACTCTATAGTGTACACAAACATTTCTTCCTGGAACTGTGCAAAACACAAAAAGGAGAAGCAAGATCTGGTAACCTTCTAACTGCAAGTAAAGGAACCACAATCACACATAACTAAATAGTGAAGCCAAAATTCAGACTGCTTTCTCACCATTGGTATGACAAGATGCTACAGACTCAGGACTAGTCAAACTAGACATGTCACCAGCATGAGATACTTAGTACAGTGGAAATTGTAGCTAAAATGGAGCACAGGGCAGAGAGTTGATAAGGAACCCTGCCCCCACTGTCAAATGATCCCTCTGCAGAGAAGAAACTAAGAAACTGAAATTACCAAACTGTAGCATCTCCTTAAAAGTTGTAGAGATTTTAGAAACATTGGGAGATTTCTGTAAAGACACTACTGCACAAGATTTTTGAAAGGTAAATAAAAAATGTTTTTAAAGTGTCTTCACTTAGATTTCTAGACTATGTAGAAAAACAAAGGGAGAAAGAGGAAACATTTTCTGGCCCTTGAAAACAAAGTTGCTTGTTTTTAATATTCCTAGTTCCCAAAAGTTCTTCAATTAGCCATGTTTCAATGTTTTTGTTTTTATTTATACTTATTTTGGTGTACAATTAAATAAATGTGACAGCTACATGTCCTTGCAATGCTACTATAATTAAATACAGAACACTCCTAGCCCTTTTGCACTCCATGATTCTCTCATCCTCACTGGAACTTTCATGCTTAGCTAGCAGGAATGCAAAATGGTAGAACTGCTTTAAAAATAAGGTAGTTCCTTGCCTTCCCAACCCTTAAACACTTTTTTTTTTTTTAGTTTCAAATGGTCCTTGGTTTTTGTTTGCTTTTTTTTTTTTTAATTGATTTTGATTGTGGTTTCTTCTGCTCCACTCCTCCCAGACTTTTATCACCTTCCCCTTTCTTTAGAAAGCAAACAAGCAGGCAAACAAAACATATTTTTTACTTAAAAATACAAGAAACACACATACATAACAAGACCCATAAAAACACAAGATTGGAAACCATAATGCATATACAAAAGACCAGTAAAACAAAAAATGTCCAAACAAAGCAATATGAAGTTTAAATTCTACAAAAATACCATTGAATTCATTTTGTGTTGGCCATCTACTGCTGAGCTCTAGATCTACCCTGAAGTGTGGTTAATATACCCAGTGAAACTCCTTTAGAGAACACTAGTTTTTCCTTTGCAAGCAGGTGTCAATTTCAGATAACATTTTGGTTAGGGGTGGGAGCCTGTGCCCACTTTCCCTTCTCAGTGGTAGAACCCTATTTGGCTTGAACCTGTACAGACCCTGTGGATACTACCAGAGACTCTGTAAGTTCATATCTGCATCAGTCCTGCTGTTTATGAAAGACACTGTTTCCTTGGAGTCATCACTCCCCTCTGGCTCTTAAAATCGTCCCCACTCTCTTCCAAATAGCTCCCTGAGCCCTGAGGGGAGGGGTTTGATGAAGAAGTTTCATTTAGGACTGAATATTTTAAGATTTCTCTGTACATTGTTTGTTGTGGGTCTTTTCCTTAGTTCTCATCTACTGTAAGAAGTAGAGTCTCTGATGATGGCTGAGTGAGGCACTGATTTATGGGTACAGCAGAATGTCAACAGGAGTAATTTTATTGCTATATTCCTGAAGCAGAACAACAATATTTGTTTTTCCACTGGGCTTATGGCCTATCCAGCATAAGGTTCATGGCCACCTGAACAATGTCATGTATGGGTTCCATCTCATGATATTGTCCTTAAATCCAATCAAAGAGTGGTTGGTTACTCACACAATGTCTGTGCCGCCATTACACTAGCATAACAAGTCTTGAACTGAAAAAATAGTTCAGTAAGTAAAGTGCTTGCCTCACAAACAAAAAGACCTATATTTAATTCTCTGAACATACATAAAAATGCTACACATAGGAGCATACACTTATAATCCAAGTGCTATATATAGAGAGAAAGGAGGATCCCTGGGGCTTAGTGAGTCAGCCAGCCTAGCCTAATTGGTAAGCTTCAGGCCAATAAAAATCTTGTTTCAAAGAAAGTTTACAATGTTATTGATGATGACACCCAAGGTTGTTTTCTAGCCTCCACATGCATGTACATACATAGTGTAAAAAATAATAAACATAATAGGGGTGAAAACAATAAAAATACATTACATAAATGTATGAAAATGTCTAAATGAAACTCATTTTGTACAACTTATGTCTTAGTTACTGCTCTATTACTGTGAAGAGATACCATGACCAAGGTAGCTTATAAAAGAAAACATTTGATTGGGAACTTGCTAATCCTTCTCAAGTAGTGCTATTTCCTAATAACTAAGCTTTCAAATATATGAGCCTTTGGGGGCCATTCTTATTCAAAGCTGTTTCTTAATCTCTATCTTTCTTCCTTATTCCTTCTCTCTGTTCTTTCTTTCCTTCCTTTCATCCTTCTTTGACTTTTTTGTGATTTCTTTTAAACTAGGTCTCATTACATAAAGAAGAATGGCATCAGCAGTGACCCAGAGTAGACTCACTGTGCACTCCACATGTAAACAAGGAAAATAAAACTCAGTTTTTAAGCACAGTAAAGGCAATGGTTACCCATCAGCTGAAAGACTAAGTCTCTGAGAAAGTGGAAGCTGGGTGAATTTGTGTGAGTATAAACTTCTACACATAGTTCTTGATGGAAATGTGTCAATGCCAGAGCCAGAATTTAATTCTGAGTGGTAGGTCATAGCCCTGGGAGATCTTGCATTAATCTCACAGATGACAAGAAGTCTATGCACCTCTAAGAATGTAGCTTCTCCAATGATTAAACCAAGGATATATTCCCATGAATACTCTTTTAAGATACAAGCATTACCTTCATAGCTGGCACCAACTCAAATATTTGTCCTCCATCCAAGAACCATGATATTGTCTAAGATGGTCTTTCTAAAAGTATATGTCATGAACTCATGAAATTTAGAGGAGATTCTCTTATATACTGTTGAGGGAAATTAACTTTGTGGAGATACATGATGCATTAAAGTCCCTAACAAGTCTTGTAGTAATAAACCTGTTTAAAACTTGGAGGGAAAATATGTTCATCTCAAACAACTTCCAACACCCCTCAAGACAAGGCTCCCTAGGAACCTCTGAGAGGTACTGGTTTGATAAATAGCAGAACCTGGTTCATATAGTCCATACAAAGTGTTTTGGTCCAATAACCTCACTTTGTTAGAAATCCTGGGTTATTAGCAACGATCCTGCTGACTCTATAAGGATAAGAAAAAAGTGACTCAGAGACTTAGTAGCTGCCACAAAGAGAGAAAGGCTGGATCCAACATTCCTTTCTGAAACTGAGAGTGGTTTGTACTCCAGAGGCTCTTTCTAAACTTTATAATACTTTCTAAAGTATTTGGAGCACTTATTTTGGAGCTGCATACTTAGGACTCTTAGCTCACAGGGAAAACTAAGGGAAATGGGAAATCCTGGACAAGATCTTTATACTCTCCAACCTTTCAATTGTCTGTGCCACTTTTACACTAAAGCAAAAACATCTCTGGAGAAAAAATCTCAAATCACAACATCATAAAAGACAGATTAGGTTTATAGGCAAATGTAAAGAGAAGGCTAACCTTCACTGTGGATCTGATGGTGTATATATGTAATCCCAGCATTCAAGATGAGTTTGAGGCTAACCTAGGCTCTATTGAGGCTCTGTCTCTAAACACACCTCAGAACTATGAAAAAGCTGGAACTTTCTTGCAGGAGAACCCAGTTCAAGCTGTAACCTTGAGCATGTTAAAGGAAGTAATTGCTAAAGCAGCAGGGAGAAAAACAGATCAGGGAGACATACAGTGCTGCCTTTGATTACATCCATTTTCTGTCATACAGCCCCACAGGGAAGAATCTTGTGTCTACTTGAGACAGAAATGTTAGGATCAAGTCAAGATTTCTGCTTACTATCATTTCTCCCAAGAAAAGCAGTGGAAATTTCATGCAGATACTCTTATGCTTCCCAAAGAGTGATTGAATATATGTCTATGTTCCCCCTGTGCAAAGTACTTTAGCCTCTATGAAGCCAAAAGAACAGCAGCAAGTCTTACAAAAAAATAAAAAACAAAAAACAAAAAACAAAACAACACTTTCCCACAGTAGGCCACTCTGCAAGAAAGACTAAGAATGTGGAAGTTATGCTACTATTTAGAGAAGCTGTGAATTTTGTATGAACTTATGACTTGATGATAGCTCCATGCCTGTGCCTACCAGTAACTAAGCATGTAGGGGCTACTCAGTAATATTGTTTGAGCAGAAAGTATTCACCAAATAAGTTATATATTCAAAGTTGGGTCTACAATACAATATTTAGAGGCAGGGCTTAATAAGGAGGTGGGAAAATGATTATATCATGAGGACACTGACATAATGAATGGATTAATTTATTAATAGATTTACAATAGAAGGACCACATAGGGTAGGGAGTTCAGAGAGTTCATTTCATTTGGAATGATGTTTCTCACCCACTCCCAAAACTAGACTAGGAGCTTCAGAAATGCATTGAAGCTTCTGCTTTGATCAAATAGTGAATGGATTTTAAAATGTACTAATGTGGCTGCTCTGAAAGACAAAATAAAAGAGCCAATGTGAAAGCTGATGGAAAATCCTGGGGGTGTGAATGCAGTCAAGCTAAGGAACTACATAATGATCAGAATAGATGAGGGCCTGAAGAAGGAACAAGTTTAGGGACTATCCATCCTACCAGAGATGCTGCCCAGTAAGCCTGTGAGGTAAGTGCATTTGTTTTTTACAACTTATCAGAAGAGGAAATGAGGCAAACTGTTAAGTAACAAGCCAACAATTACCCACCAAGATAGGACTGGGGTTCAACTTGGAACAGTTCAGTCTATCAGATTCTAGTCCTCAGCTTCTTTTTTTTTTCTTCCCTCATCCCAGCCCCCCTCTCCCCAGCCCACCCCCCTTCCCATCTCCTCCAGGGCAAGGACTCCCCTGGGGATTCAGCACAACCTGGTAGATTCAGTCCAGGCAGGTCCAGTCCCCTCCTCCCAGGCTGAGCAAAGTGTCCCTGCATAGGCCCCAGGTTTAAACAGCCAGCTCATGCACTAAGGACAGGTCCCGATCCTACTGCCTGGGTGCCTCCCAAACAGTTCAAGCTAATGAACTGTCTCACTTATCCAGAGGGCCTGATCCAGTTGGGGGCTCCTCAGCTGTTGGTTCATAGCTCATGTGTTTCCACTAGTTTGGCTAATTGTCCCAGTGCTTTTTCCAATCACGGTCTCAACAATTCTCAATCATACAATCCCTCCTCTTTTCCTGGAGCTCCACCTGGGGCCTGGCCATTGATCTCTGCATCCGCTTCCACCATCTTATACACGTCAGAATGGGTAAGATCAAAAACACTGAAGATAGCTTATGCTGGAGAGGATGTGGAGCAAGGGGAACTCTCCTCCACTGTTGGTGGGAATGCAAGCTTGTACAGCCACTTTGAAAATCAATATGGCGCTTTCTTAGAAAATTGGTAATCAGTCTCCCCCAAGACCCAGCTATACCACTCTTGGTCATATACCCAAGGAATGCTCAATCATACCACAAGGGCACATGCTTAGCTATGTTCATATCAGCATTGTTTGTAATAGCCAGAACCTGGAAACAACCTAGATGCCCTTCAACTGAAGAATGGATAAATAAAATGTGGTACATGTACACAATGGAGTACTACTCAGCAGAGAAAAACAATGACATCATGAGGTTTGCAGGCAAATGGATGGATCTAGAAAAAATCATCCTGAGTGAGGTAACCCAGACTCAGAAGGACAAACATGGTATGTACTCACTCATAGTAGGATACCAGATGTAAATCAAAGGATGACTAGACTGCTGCACAACTCCAGGGAGGCTACCTAGAAAACAGGACCCTAAGAAAGACACAGGGATCCCCCAATGACAGAGAAATGGATGAGATCTACATGAGCAAACTGGACACAGGGGGGCAGGGGAGATGGTAATGAAGGGCAAGGATAGAGGGAAAGAGAACTTAGGGGAGCGGGAGATACCAGCTGGATCAAGAACAAAGAGGGAGAACAAGGAAAAAGAGACCATGATAAATGAAGACCCATGGGAATAGGAAGAAGCAAAGTGCTAGAGAGGTCCCCAGAAATCCACAAAGATACCTCCACAACAGACTACTGGCAATGGTCGAGAGAAAGCCTAAACTGACTTACTCTGGTGATCCGGATGACCAAACATCCTAACTGTTGTGCTAGTCCTCAGCTTCTAATGGCCACATCTGCTCCCTCAATGCAACTCTGAACAGGTGCCAGGTGAAAGGATGGATGCATAAGTGACATGTGGTTGTGTATGACAGAGTGTTCTATAGGCTCCCAGATCTCCAATGTCCCAAGACCAAGTACCGGAACATTTTTGTTTTAATTCTACACTATATATATAAAACCAATATATATATTGGTTTTGTCGAGACAGGGTTTCTCTGTGTAGCTTTGCACCTTTCCTGGAGCTCACTTTGGAGAGGCTGGCCTTGAACTCACAGAAATCCACCTGCCTCTGCCTCCTGAGTGCTGGGATTAAAAGTATGCACCACCCACTCCTGGCTACACTTATATTTTAAAAAAATGAATAAAATTTGCATGTGGTGACTTTATTATAACAAAGAATGAGTCCTCTTTCCAGAGGAGAGAGTGTGCAGCATTTCTCTGCTGCATTCTCTAGTCCTTCTGCTCATTTCTAGATGGTTTAGTCTCTGGATTATTGGGTTCCTAGCTAAAACATGGAGCTAACTATGTTATTTTTTAAGTTATTAAAATATAATGAATACACACCAAATCATATCATTTAATCTCTACAGTTTAAAAAATCTTGACAATTTCTCTTAGTTTGAGTTTCTATTGCTCTAATAAAATATCATGACCAAAAGCAACTTAGAGACAAAATGGTTTATATCATCTTACAGCTTCTATTCCATTATCCAGGGAAGTCAGGGCAAAAACTCAAGCTAGGAACTAATGCAAAGGCCATGGAAGAGTAGTGCTTACTACCGGTTTGCTCTTCATCTCTTGCTCAGCCTGTTTTGTTTTTGTTGTTGTTGTTTTGTTTTGTCTTTTGTTTGTTTGTTTTGTTTTTGAAACAGGATCTCTCTGTGTACTGCTGGCTGTCTTGAAACTCACTACATAGACCAGGCTGGCCTTGAACTCACAGAGATCCACCTGAGGTATATGCTACCATGCCTGGCTCAGCTGCTATCTTATAACATCCAGGACCAACCACTGCTGCCGTGAGGACCAGCCTTCAGCAGCTCAGGGATTGGCAAGAATCTACAAAGTCAGCAAACTAAACACTCAACTTGACTTTTCTATCTGAGAGAGTAAAACTTAATTCTCTGGGGCCAGAGAGGGGAACAAAACTCTCTGGGGCCAGTGGCGAAAAGACACACACAATATAACAAAATTAGCTAAGTTTGTATCAATAGACTAAAATCTAAACCAATGTAAAACATTTTAAACAAGTTGTTGCTCTTTAGAAGTAAGTTCCCTAATCTACCCTTTCATCCTATTATATCTATATCATATTCCCCTTTCTTCTTTAGAAAGAGATCTCATTGATAATCAACCTGCTTTAAAGAAAAATATTGGTTTTTCTCTGTCCCACACCAGAGGGCTCTTCTGATTTGGGACACAAGAATATCCTAACCTTTTCTTTTAGCAATATGTCTGGTTTACAGAAGGAGTGAGCCAATTCCATCTCCAAAGCCAGCTTGATAATTTTGGGAAATTGGGCGTAGTTTCTCTTACTACTTCCTGCTGGAGGGGGGCGCTGTATCTTATGGGGACACAAAGAAAATTTTAGGATTATGGAGTAGTCCATGAGGGCAAACCTCTGAGCCAGTTGCCTTGAAACCATTTTGGATGTCAGATCATCTGGGCCATTGTGTCATCGGAGACCTTTCAAGTGGTCTTGGCTGATCAAACCTGATGTATCTTAATCTGGAACAAATCCATAGCCTCTGGCTTTCTGTGGAAACAAAAGCAGAGACTCCTTTCCAAAGCAACATATCCTTATATCCAAATTTTGAAGTCAAGGTGCCTTTAAAATTTACATATTTATTTAACTCAACAGCTTTTACAATCAAATCTTTTTCTGTAGTTAAAAATTCCAAAGACAAGACAAACCAGATTCTCTGTGTAATATCCATCTTTGTAAGACTGAAACGCCACTGTGGCTGCTGGCTATGCCCACCTCAGCTTCCCAACATGGCAGTGGTACAGTTTACTGCCAGCTCTGAGTCTGGAACCATGTGTACCATCAACTATCAGAAGCAGTTCTATCAAAGCAGTGGATAGCCCAGAAACCCTTTTTTTTTAATTTTTTTTTTAATTTTTTTTTATTTTAACTAGGAAAGGCTAAATCCACCACACAACAGAGTAAAGTGTCGCTTGTAGATTCCTCATTCCCGCCACACTGCAGGTCAGACTCACACGCCAGAAACCTGCCACAGTAGCTCAAACTGGCAGGCTGCCGCTAACTTGAGAGAGACAATTAGGAAGCTGTTTTTAGCTCTGTTTTAGAATCTTTTTTTCTCAGGTTTTAGGTGGAAATTCTTGCCAACACGTTGGACGCCATTTGTAGTTAGAGTTTTCCTGCCTGGCCCAGTCAGGACAAATCTCTCTTACCCACCAGTCCCACAGTCGCTCAGACCCAACCAAGAAAGTACACAGAAACTTACATTGTTTAGAAACTGTATGGCCATGGCAGGCTTCTTGTTATCTACTTCTTCTATCTTAAATTAACCCATTTCTGTTAGTCTATACTTTGCCACATGGCTTGTGGCTTACCAGTGTCTTTACACGTTGCTTCTCATGGCGGCGGCTGGCAGTGTCTCCTCCCAGCCTTCTACTTCCCAGAATTCTCTTCTCTCTTGTCCTGCCTATATTCCTGCCTGGCCACTGGCCAATCAGAACTTTATTTACACAGAGCGATATCCACAGCACACAACCAAGGAAAATTGTAACTATATCTACTCTTCAATTACATCAAAAACCACAGAAAGAAATAATATTACCTGAGTAAACAGGAAGTACATTGCAAGCAACTTTCATAATTCTAGAAATGACAGAGACATCCGGCTGCCTGAACAGCCATCCAAAGTTCTTCTGTAACATTGGGGCATCTATTTTCAGCCTATAGGTCTAGAGTCTCTTGTAGACTTTTTAATGAAGCAGGAAATTTGAAGGACTGTCTTGCCTATTGTCAAAGTTCATCAGTTGCTTCTCCCTGTGTCCTGCAGAATGTCTGGCAGTCTCCTCTATGAGGCAGGAACCTGAAGGACCATCTTGGCCTGTTTAGGCAAAGTTTAGTGGTCACTTTCCCATGGGTCCTTCAAGGCCAATCTATATAACATACTGTCAAGCAGTCCAGGCAAGAGCAGTTTCTTACCCAAATGGCCAGTTTTGCCAAGAAGAAGATAAACTCCATATGGAGTGTCTTCAATGCCCACCTTTCTCTTCAAAGCAAATAGGTGCTGCCAGGAGCAGATGTTTCTCATTGTCCAGAAAAGTCTAAGTTCTTAAAACATTTTAAATGCCATATTCTGTAGGTCTTTGAAGTATTTGAAAATTACTAATTGAAATATATATATTTATATATATCCAGAAAGCTTAACTAACATGACTATAAATGTGATTATCATAGATGACTGATTATTAATCTATATTTCTTAATTATAAATTATAATTTTAAATGAGTTGATAGATATAATACCTTAAACAAGAGTAGAAATACATGTAGTATAACAAAATTAACTTTAAATATGTATCAATAAACTAAAATCAGTAGCAATATAAAATATTTTAAACAAGTTGTTGCCTCTTAAAAGCAGATTCAAGCCAGGTGGTGTTGTTGCATGCCTTTAATCTCACCACTCAGGAGGCAAAACCAGGAGGATCTCTGTGAGTTTGAGGCCAGCCTGGTCTACAGAGTGAGATCCAGGACAGGCACCAAAGCTACACAGAGAAACCCTGTCTCGAAAATAAAAAAAAAAAAAAAAACCTAAAAAAAGTAGAGTCAATAAGCTACCCTTTTATCCTATCATATCTATATCCCCCTTTCTTCTTTAGAAAGAGATTGCATTTATAATCAACCCCCTTTACATAAAAGTAAGTATTTATAAATAATATTTTGGGAATTTGGGCATAGCTTTTTACACATACTACTTCTTACTAATTGGGGGCATTGGTAATCTTAGGAGGATCCTTGGAAAATTAAGAATTATAGTTAAATGTTGGCTGTAGTAGTCTGTGAGTGTGGATCATCTCAGCCAGTTACTTTGAAGCTGATTTTGGATGTTGGATCATCTGTACCATGGCTGTCATTGGAGACCTTTCAGGGAGTCTTTGTTGATCAAACCATATTAGCCTGGAAGCAATCCACAGGTTCTCATCTTCTATAAAAACAAAAGCAGAACCTCTTTTCAAAAGCAATGTATTCTTAGACACAAATTTTGAAGTCAAGATACCTTTAATATATATATATATATATATATATATATATATATATATATATATATATATATATATATATATATTTAACTTAGCAGCCTTAACAATCAAATGTCTTTCTGCAGTTAAAAATATCAAAGACAATATAATCCAGAATCTGTGTAATTTTCATCTTTTTGTGGCTTATTTTTATATTACTTTTTCTTTTTCTTTATAGACTTTATTTTTTAAAACTATCTATTTCTATTTGTCACTGTCTATCCTTTTCCTCTCTCTTCCAAGCCTATATACATTTTTACGTACATTGTAGACCGTTTAGAGGTTTATTCCATCTGAATCTGTCTTTTGTGTATCTATAATCCTTCTCTGACCAGGAGAGATGTTATACTGTTAAACTGCATGGCTAGGACAAAAATTGACAGCCTTGGCTGCTGACTGCCCACTCAGTTTTTCAACATAGAACAGGTACCAACTTGCATGTACCTCCCCAATTCTGGGAAGCAATATTAAATAATATGACTATGTTTTTAAGTCCATGGCTGTGCTACCAAGCATGCAGGTATCAGCTGGGAGAAGCCACTTTGTATTGCAGGCCAGTTTATCAGAGAGTGGGAGTCTACCACATTGGTACTGAAGCCCGCCGCAGCCAGTGGACACATTTCTGTACCACAGTCCTGCATGAGACCTGAAGTAGGAAGCTGTTTTTAGCTCAATTTTAGAATCTTTTTTTTTTTTTTTTTTTTTTTTACAGTTCTCTCGGGTTTTAGGTGGAAACTCTTGCTCCCCACATAAGGCAGCCAAATACAGCTGTAAGATTGCCTGTGTCCTGCCTATCCCACAGTCAGGACAAATCTCTCTCACCCACAGTCCTACAGCTGCATATAAAATGATCACTCAGAGGCTTAATATTAATTGAAAAATCTGGGCTGAAGAGAGGGCTTAGAGGTTAAGAGCACTGGCTGTTCTTCCCAGAGGTGCTGAGTTCAATTCCCAGCAACCACATGGTGGCTCACAACAATCTACAATGAGACATCTGGTGCCCTCTTCTGGCCTGCAAGCTGAACACTCACTATTTACATAATCAATCAATCAATCAATCAATCAATCTTTTTTCAATCTATTATATTTGTGTTTTAATTTTACACATCAGTCATGGGTTCCCCTGTCCTCCCCGCTCCCACCCCTGTCCCCATCTCCCCCCACCAGCCCCTCCCCTCCTTTGCCATCTCATCCAGGGCCAAGACTCCTCTGGGGATTCATTTAAACCTGGTGGATTCAGTACAGGCAGGTCCAGTCCCCTCCTTCCAGGCTGAGCAAAGTGTCTCTGTGTAAGCCCAAGGTTCCAAACAGCCAGCTCATGCACCAAGGACAAGTCTGGGTGCCACTGCCTGGGTGCCTCCCAAACAGATCAAGCTATTCAATTGTCTCATTTATCTAGAGGGCCTGATCCAGCTGGGGGCTCCACAGCCTTTGGTTCATAATTCATGTGCTTCCATTCGTTTGGCTATTTGTCCCTGTGCTTTTCCAATCTTGGTCTCCACAATTCACACTCTTACAGTCAGTCCCTCCTTTTTCTCGACAATTGGACACCTGGAACTCCACCTGGGGCCTGGCCGAAGATCTCTGCATCAACTTCAATCAGTTATTGGATGAGAGTTCCAGCATGACCGTTAGGTCCCTGAAAAAAGAAATTGAAGAAGATGTCAGAAAATGGAAAGATCTCCCATGCTCATGGACAGGCAGGATTAACATAGTAAAAATGGCGATCTTACCAAAATCAATCTACAGATTCAACACAATCCCCATCAGATTACCAACACAATTCTTCACACACCTGGAAAGAATAATACTCAACTTCATATGGAAAAACAAAAAACCCAGGATAGCCAAAAGAATCCTCTACAATAAAACAACCTCTGGAGGCATCACAATCCCCAACCTCAAGCTCTACTATAGAGCCACCATAATAAAAACAGCTTGGTACTGGCATAAAAACCGACATGTGGACCAATGGAATCGAATTGAAGACCTTGACATTAACTGGCACACCTATGAACATATAATTTTTGACAAAAAAGCCAAAAATGTACAATGGAAAAAAGAAAGCACCTTCAACAAATGGTGCTGGCATAACTGGATGTCAACATGTAGAAGGCTGCAAATAGATCCATATCTGTCACCATGCACAAAACTTAAGCCCAAGTGGATCAAAGACCTCAACATAAATCCAGTTACTCTGAACCTGATAGAAGAGAAAGTAGGAAGTAGCCTTGAACGCATTGGCATCAGAGATCACTTTCTAAATATAACACCAATAGCACAGACACTGAGAGAAACAATCAATCAATGGGACCTGTTGAAACTGAGAAGCTTTTGTAGAGCAAAGGACACAGTTAACAAGCCAAAGCGACAGCCTACAGAATGGGAAAATGGGAAAAGGTCTTCACCAACCCCACATCTGACAGAGGGCTGATATCCAGAATATATAAAGAACTCAAGAAATTAGACATCAAAATGCCCAACAGTCCAATTAAGAAATGGGCTATAGAACTAAACAGAGAAATCTCCACAGAGAATGGCGCTGAAAGACATTTAAGGAATTGCTCAACATCCCTAATTAACCAGGAAATGCAAACCAAAACAACTCTGAGATAAATAAATCTTAATTGCAAACTCTATGGTCTATGGCTAAGAATTCTTGCTAGCTAGATCTTTCATCTTAAATTAACCCATTTCTATTAATCTGTGTATTGCCATGTGGCCATGGTGTTACTAGTCTGTTGGTATGTTGCTCCTTGGGCAGTAGGCAGGCATCTCCTCTGCCTCTTCTTTCTTTTTCCTGTCTCAGCTATGTTCATATCAACATTGTTTGTAATAGCCAGAACCTGGAAACAACCTAGATGCCCTTCAACTGAAAAATGGATAAAGAAAACGTGGTACATGTACACAATAGAGTACTACTCAGCAGAGAAAAACAATGACATCGCAAGGTTTGCAGGCAAATGGATGGATCTAGAAAAAATCATCCTGAGTGAGGTAACCCAGACTCAGAAGGACAAACATGGTATGTACTCACTCATAGGAGGATACTAGATGTAAAACAAGGATGACTAGATTGCTACACAACTCCAGCGAGGCTATCTAGGAAAGACCCAGGGATTACCCAATGACAGAGAAATGGATGAGATTTACATGAACAACCTGGACGACAGTGGGAGTAATGAAGGGCAAGATTTGAGGGAAAGAAAGCTTAGGGGAGCAGGAGATCCCAGCTGGATCAAGAACGGAAAGGGAGAACAAGGAATAACAGACCATGATAAATGAAGACCACATGAGAACAGGAATGGGCAGAGTGCTGGAGAGGTCCCCAGAAATCGACAATGATATATCCTCTGTAGACTGCTGGCAATGGTGGAGAGAAAGCCTCATCTGACCTTGGCTTGTGATCAGATGGCTAAACACCCTAACAGTCATGCTGGAACTCTCATCCAATAACTGATGGAAGTGGATACAGAGATCCTCAGCCAGGCCCCAGGTGGAGCCCCAGGTGTCCAACTGTCGTGAAAGAGGAGGGAGTGTAAGAGCGTGAATTGTTGAGACCAAGATTGCAAAAAGCACAGGGACAAATAGCCAAATGAATGGAAGCACATGAATTATGAACCAAAGGCTGTGGAGCCCCCAGCTGGATCAGGCCCTCTGGATAAGTGAGGCAATTGAATAGCTTCAACTGTTTGGGAGGCACCCAGGCTGTGGGACTGGGACTGTCCTTAGTGCATGAGCTGGCTGTTTGGAACCTTGGGCTTACACAGGGACACTTTGCTCAGCCTGGAAGGAGGGGACTGGACCTGCCTGTACTGAATCCACCAGGTTTAAATGAATCCCCAGGGGAGTCTTGGCCCTGGAAGAGGTGGGATTGGAGGGGAGAGGAGGGGGGACAGTGGGGGTGGTGTAGGAGCGGGGAGGACAGGGGAACCCATGACTGATGTGTAAAATTAAAACACAAATATAATAAAAAATAAAATAAAAAAACCAAAGAAAAGAGGTTTATTGGGCTCAATAGTTTTGGATGCTGATAAGTCAAGGACTGATTGGCTTTGTCTTTCTGGCCTCCAGGAAGAGTGGTACTGCAGGTATGGTTTGATATTTGGCATCAGCAAGCACAACAAGGGTATGTGAGGGAACGAGAATGTACAGAGGAGGAGGACAGTCAAGAAAAAGGGAAAAGGGAAAGAGCCACATGCAGAAGGGGCATAACACTTTGGGTGGACTCAGCTTCCTAACAGCCTGTTCTCTTGAGAATTGACTCCTTCCCTGAGACCAACATTGGTCCCTCCCAAGGATGGTCTCCTAAATACCTTGCCTTATGCTCTAACATTTGAAGGTTACATATCTTCAGTTTCAGCATCAAGCTTTCAGCACATCATCTGGTGGGGATGCATCCAAGCTTCATCTAAACCATGGCAAACTGTTAAAGGAAAGGCTTTGCCAGTTCCTGATCCTATCAATGGAGTCTAGATCATCAGCAAATGTGAGAAAAATCTGAAGGGTCTTTAAGAACACAAATTAGGAACTGGGGAAGTGCGTCAGTGGAGAAAGTGCTTACCTCAAAGGCATGAGGACTTGAGTTCAGGTCCTCATGCAAAACCTAGGTCTAGGCCCCTGTGCCTGTAATCCTAGCGCTGAGTAGTGGATACAGCAGGGTCTCTGAAGCCAGTTGTGAGCTAGTCTGACTGAATTTGTGAGGTCCAGGTTCAGTGAGGGACTGTGTCTCAAAAAACAAATAAAAAGTGAAGAGCAATTGAAGACACCCAGTACCTGGTCACCGTACTCACTTACACACCAATGTATACACACACACACACACACACACACACACACACACACACACACACACACATATACAGGAGCAGAGCAGAAAAACCTCCACAAATTTGCTGGGTCCCTTGGGCCTCTTTTTTAGGAAATCTGGGATAGGTCCCAAGAATCTGCAATGTACGTCCACCAGCCTATTAACAGACACTGATCTCACTGCATTTCACGCTGTTTGCAATCATCAAAGCTGGGCCACTACCCAAGTCTGCTACTGGCCCCCCTTCTACCCCATGACCATTGAGTATGCCATTTACATTTCCGACCCCCAATTTCCTTATTTGCAAAATAGGGATAATGAAAGTGCTTACCTTATGTGGGTTATGGAGATTTAAATAAAACCAAAGCCTGTAGAGTTTAAAAAAAAAAAAGAACTCTAGAGAGACTAGATAAAATACTTACCATGGTTTTCAGAACAGATGGCCAAGCAGATGTCTGTACCACAGATAAAAGGGGGAGTTTTCATGTGTCACAAATAAAATCTTTTTTAAATGGTAGATGAAAATGCAAATTTTAATATTAGAAAAAAATCTATATGGAAGTAAAGGAATAGAGGTGGGATTAGGGTAGGAATGTGATGTAAGACCCAAGGAGAAAAACAAGACTGATTCCAGTGACACTTGAAAACCTGGGGGACTATAAGAAGAAAGAGACCCAGAAACCGGGCAGCAAATAAGAAGACATTTGGCCATCAGTGATATAAATGACAGGGGAGTAAAGAGATTTTCAGGAAGTTCAGTGCATGCCACTTCCCTATTGTTCAGAGTTTAGTTATGAAAGTTCTTTTCAGGCTAGAGAGATGGCTTAGAGGTTAAGAGCACTGATGGCTCTTCCAGAGGTCCTGAGTTCAATTCCCAGCAACCGCATGGTGGTTCACAACCATCTGTAATGAGATCTGGTGCCCTCTTCTAACCTGTAGCCACACATGTTGTATACAAAATAAACAAATAAATCTTTTTAAAAAATTTCTTCTCTGGATATGGTCAGCAGGAAAGGGTCTCCATATATAATTCCAGTCATATATGACTTCACAGTCGTTAAGTTTTTTTAGTACCCTTGCTATTCACCAAAATAAATCAGACCCGGGTTAAAATTAAATCATACAGAGTGTATCCTCAAGACAAATGGAGTCAAGTAAAATTTAATAACAGAAAGATAATAAGTGTTCTGTGATGCAGAGTATGCCTCTGTATCTATATGTGTATGTGTTATGCTTTTTTTTCCTTTTGTCTTTTTCTTCTGTTTTTTTGTGTTGTCCTATTCCAATTTGTTTGTTTTTGTTTTTATCTTATTGTATTATTATTTTAGATGCCTCTTTGTTTCTTAACTAAAGACAGAAAGGGGAAGGAGCTCAGAGGAGTTGGTGGAAGAGAAACCATATCAGAATATATTGCATGAAAAAAAATCTACTTTCAATAAAAGAAAAATGGAAAAATTTTCTGGAAACTTCAAAAACATTTGTCTAAGAAATCTATGGATTAAAAAGGAAATCCTTTAATCCCAGCACTCAGGAGGCAGAGGCAAGTGGATCTCTGAGTTCAAGGACAGCCTGGTCTACAGAGTTCTAGAACCTAGAGGCCTACACAGAGAAACCCTCTCTCAAAAACAAAACAAAAACCAAGAACAAAAAAGGAAAACCTCAAAGAAAATAAAAATACTTAAAAATATGGGGCTGGAGAGATAGCTCAGTGGTTAAAAGCACTCACTGCTCTTCCACAGGACCTGGCTTCAATTCCCAGCAACCACATGGAGGCAGCTCATAGATGCCAGTAATTTCAGTTCCAGGAGATTTGACAATCTTCTGGCCTCCACAGGTACGAGACATGCATATACCTGATGCATAATCATACATGCAGACAAAGCATTCATATACATAAAATAATATAATTTTAAATACATAGAGCTCAATTAAGATAAAATTAACATTGTTTTCAAGATATGTTAGGTATAGCTAAAACAGAGGGAAATATGCAGAAGTATTAAATACTTATTTTGAAAAAGAGCAGCTTAGTTAAAAGATCAAGAAAAGCAAGCAAAATCAACCCAAAGTTAACAGAAAGAGCAAAAAAAAAAAAAAGGAAAATAAAAGCGATCCTATTTTTTAAAATTATGCATTAATTCTAATTTGTGCTGCACATGTACTGCTGGTATATGGCCAAACACTGGAGCATGGTCAACATACCAGAAGCCACACTGTTAAAGAAAACTGACTATCCCACCCCACAAAAGCCATCAACTGTCCATATCTGTTCAGTTAGGGATGAGAACTCATGAACCCTTTCTCACTCTATGATATAATGCTGACTTTCTTGATCTTGTGCAGGTTATGTGTAAGTAACCATAGTTGGTATGAGTCCATGAATGCAGTGGTCTTGTTGTGCCTAGAAGATACAGTTTTGCTCCAGCCCTCCCCAACTTTTAGCTCTTACAATCTTTCCATCTCCCTTCTTCAACAGTTCCTGAGCCCTGTGGAGGGAGTGTGTCCTTCTAGCTGAGCACTTCACTGACATCTATTCCCTGAACTTTAACCAGTTGTAAGTTTCATTATCCTCTATACAAAAACATTTTTCTAATGAGGTCTGAGAGATGTACAAATCTATGGATAAAGATGTACAAATTTATAGGGCAGTTTGACATAATGTCCTTTTAGTTGAGTAATAAATAGTAATTGGCTCGCCTATGTGATCTGTGGATTCTCCAACCTTGAGGTTTGGGCCAGATTTATAGTATCAGAAATGTGTTCCTTCTGTGGAGCAGCTCTTAAATCCAATCAAGCAATTCCCATAATATTTATGCCACTTTTAGACCAATGGCTGACCTAAGAAAATAGGAAAAATAAAATTCTGGCAAAGATGCTGTGAAACTGATTTGTGCAGAACTAAGAACATGTTTGCAGTGTGTGTTGTCAACTCAACACAAGTCACGTTAGAAGAAGAAACCTCAGTTGAAGAGTTGCACGGATCAGATTGGCCTATGGCCAATGAGGAATTGTCTTGATTGTTGGCTGATTGTGGTGAGCACAATGTGGGCTATGCCATCACTGAGCAGGTTGTATAAGAAAGCAGGCTGAGCATGAGCCAGTGAGTGAGCCAGTAAGCGATGTTCCTCTGTTATTTCTGTTTCAAACGTTTGCCTTAGCTCCTGCTCTGACTTCCCTCAATGATGGATTGTGACCTGAAAGTATAAGCTGAAATAAACATTTTACTTCCCTAAGTTGCTTTGGGTCATGGTTTTACCACAAGAACAGAATGAAAACTAGGGTAATGTAACCTATACATTTCATTCCTTGGAAATTGATTTTTTTTTTAATGTGTGTGTGTTTGTATCCTAGGTGGAGTGTAGAGATAACACCCGTGCTACCACCACCCGTTCACCATGTCTAAGCGAGGGGCTGTGGATCGAAAAACAGAGACAAGAGACAGCAGGTCATTTGCCTCAGCAAAATGCCAAAAGCCATTCGCTATGGATGTTTACAATCTTACATCTAAGCTGTTAACGCCCAATATGCAGGATACACAAACAGGGAAATTCCCTTAAGCATTCAGGAGGGGAGAGACCGGCAAGGAATCAGCATAGGGAGGACATCAAGGTCAAGGTCAGCAAGCAAGGCAACAGCTACCCAAACGGGGGCCAGGTATCTTCCTTGGAAGCTCTCAATCTGTTAGTTTTGTGGTTTTTTCTGTTTGTTTATTTTATTATAGCTTTTATTTTATTTTTTAACATAATTCTTTGATTCTTTGGAAATATGACATCATGTACCCCAATCCCACTCACCTCCCAGTCCTTCCATATCTGCCCCTCACCACTACAGCATGGCCCCCAAATTAACTCAAAACAAAACAAAAAACCCAAAAATCCACTGTACTTTACCATCCCTCCAATACCTTTTCTTTCATCCTAGTGGCATCAGGAGTGTGTCAAGCAGTATATCCTTTTGTCCAGTCAGTCCCACTTGAAAAATATTCATTTCAATAATGAAATGTGCTTTTTTTCATTTTCTATTTTTTATTTATTTTATTTATTTTTTATATATTTTTTAAACTTTTTAAAATTATATTTGTGTTTTAATTTTACACATCAGCCACGGGTTCCCCTGTCCTCCCGACCCCCACCCTCCTCCCAGGCCCTCCCCTCCATTCCCACCTCCTCCAGGGCCAAGACTCCCCTGGGGATTCATTTAAACCTGGTGGATTCAGTACAGGCAGGTCCAGTCCCCTCCTTCCAGGCTGAGCAAAGTGTCCCTGTGTAAGCCCAAGGTTCCAAACAGCCAGCTCATGCACTAAGGACAGGTCCCAGTCCCACAGCCTGGGTGCCTCCCAAACAGTTGAAGCTATTCAATTACCTCACTTATCCAGAGGGCCTGATCCAGCTGGGGGCTCCACAGCCTTTGGTTCATAATTCATGTGCTTCCATTCATTTGGCTATTTGTCCCTGTGCTTTTTGCAATCTTGGTCTCAACAATTCACGCTCTTACACTCCCTCGTCTTTCACGACAGTTGGACTCCTGGAGCTCCACCTGGAGCCTGGCTGAGGATCTCTGCATCTACTTCCATCAGTTATTGGATGAGAGTTCCAGCACGACCATTAGGGTGTTTGGCCATCTGATTACCAGACTAGGTCAGATCAGGCTTTCTCTCCACCATTGCCAGCCATCTACAGAGGATGTATCATTTTGGATTTCTGGGGACCTCTCCAGCACTCTGCCCATTCCTGTTCTCATGTGGTCATCATTTATCATGGTCTGTTATTCCTTGTTCTCCCTTTCCGTTCTTGATCCAGCTGGGATCTCCTGCTCCCCTAAGCTTTCTTTCCCTCAAATCTTGCCCTTCATTACTCCCACTGTCATCCAGGTTGTTCATATAAATCTCATCCTTTCTCCGTCATTGGGCGATCCCTGTGTCTTTCCTAGGGTCCCGTTTTCTAGATAGCCTCCCTGGAGTTGTGTAGCAGTCTAGTCATCTTTGTTTTACATCTAGTATCCTCCTATGAGTGAGTACATAACCATGTTTGTCCTTCTGAGTCTGGGTTACCTCACTCAGGATGATTTTTTCTAGATCCATCCATTTGCCTGCAAACCTCATGATGTCATTACTTTTCTCTGCAGAGTAGCCAGAACCTGGAAACAACCGAGATGCCCTTCAACTGAAGAATGGATAAAGAAAATATGGACTGAAATGTGATTTTATTTGTATGTTAATAAATAAAGTTGCCTGGGGGTCAGAGCTAATAGCAAGCCATAGCAGAAGGGGGGGGGGGGGGTGTGTGTGTGTGTGTGTGTGTGTGTGTGTGTGTGTGTGTGTGTGCACACCTTTAATCCCGATCACATGACAGACAGATCTCTGTGTGTTCAAGGATACAGCCAGCATGGAGACACATGCCTTTAATCCCAATACTAACCATAGAAGACCTGGAGGTTTGTATAGACAGGCAGCAACGAGGAGGTCATGTGGTTGGGTTTACAACCAAAGAGAAGGCAGAACAGAAAGTCAATAAAAAGACAGATACACAGGAAGTAGGGCTCTTTCTGAGGGGAAGGATGACAGCGCCAGTGAAGAGTAAGAAGGGGTTTTTAGTATAAGTTCTTAGCTACTGCTCTGACCTCTTGGGCTTTTAACTCTGTATTTGGCTCTGTGTTTCTTATTTAATAAGACTGTTACATCTACACTATTGGTATGGTTTAAGGCCTCTGTCATACCATCATCATTGGGTCTTCAAACTCTTCTCAGATATCCTATTGTTGCCCTGAGTCATGGAGATCCTGTGGTCCCTTTGCACATTCCAGCAGGTCATGGATGAGGCATATGTTAGGGTAGGTCAACCCAAGGCCCAGGATGTGGGTCTAGGTGATAGCTAGGCTGGTCAGTCTGGACCACTGGGACCACACCCTCAGGCAAGAGGCAGAGCCATGCCATTGGTGGGCAAGCCTTTGATGAGGGATGGGGCCATCTCTCCCATGGTGGGAGGATCAGCTCTCCCATGGGGTGAGTGGGACCAGTTCCCCAACTGCAGTGTCCAGAGAGGAGTGGGGCCAGTGAGGGGCAGGGCTGGCTCAGCATGGCCCTTGGATTTTAACACACATAGTTCCTGTGAACCCCTATAGTAACATGAGCCATGGACATCAGTCCAGACCCTGTCTGCTGTTGGGCCACAGACTCAGACATGGCCCACAGCAACAACTTGGGCCTGGATTTGTGTGGCTGCACAAGCCACTCAGATTGGCATGACCCCTGTAGCAGCAAGGCTCTCAGGCACCAACATGGCCCCAGGTGGTGGCCCAGACCTCTGGCATTGGCATTGTCTTTGATAGTACCAAGAGCCATGATTGTCAACACATACCCTGGCTGAGGTAGGGCCATGGACCCAGACAAGGTAGCAGCCCTGGCCCAGACAACATTTGCTTTGTCTTTTGAAACAGCATCTGTAAATGAAACTGGTGCTCACCAATTTAGCTAGGCTACCTGGCCAGTGAGCTTCAGGAACCATCCTGTCTCATCTCCCCAACACTGGAATTACAGATACATGTTGATGTACTCCCCCCCACCAATTGTTATGTAGGTTATAGGGATCTGAACCCAGGTACTCATGCTTGCTTGGTAAGTACTTAGCTGCCATGACCGCCTCGATCAGCAAGGAAGACACGACACCAGGCTCTTCTTTCAGCAGTTTATTCAGGACCTTGTTACAAGCGATGTCTCTCTCTCCCCAGGCGAGCCTCTCCCAGCCCTTAAGTAGGCATGGGCTGCCAACCCTGAGCAGCACGTGGGCACTACAAATAGGTCCAGGTGCATGTAAGCAAGCCAGATTCTCAGCCTTAGCCAATTAAGGAGTGGTTTATCTCAGAGGGCACTCACCATCCAGAAGGTGGAAGGCGGAAGCCGGCGCCATCTTTGAGGTGCGGCTGTACGCAGCTCTCTACACTTAGCCAAATGAACCATCTCCACAGCCCTAAAATTTTTACATTGAAATTTAGCATTCCTATAGTAAAAGAACTAAAATGCATTTTACTAATATTAAGATTTTTTTACATATGCTCATATCCATATAACCCCAAGCCAGGACATTGCCAGAACCTTAGAACATGCCTTAGTTTTTCTTCTCTATCACTATACATAGAAGTTGCTGCTATTTTACTTCTATCACCATAGATAAGCTTTGACAAATATAAAGAAGCTCATAAGATGCATGTGATGGTAGTATTTTATTTTTCTTGTACAATATTCCATCACACTAATAAAGCACAATCTCTTTTATTATCAATGTCCTTTCTTGCTCAGAAAGTGCAAAGATGGCCTAAGGCCTTACATGGCAAGAAAGTGAGAATGCTTTTGCATCTCTGTCTCTTCTGGACTTTCTTCTTTTTACTAAGCCAGTAGGATTTGATTATTAGGTCTTCCTATTTTTTTTTTTTTTAGCTATTCTTAATGATCCAATGACTCCACTTTCATAAGACTGACTTGTAGGCAAATCTGTGGGTTATTGTCTTAATTAATGATTTGATGTTGGAAGGCCCCATTCACTGTGGTCTATGCCACCTCTGGGCAGATTATCTTGGATTATATAAGAAAACATGTTGAGTAAGACATGAGGATTAAGCTAGTAAGCAGCATTCCTTCTTGGCTTCTACCTCAGTTCATGCCATCCCCCTCCTTTCTCTCTCTTTCTGTCTCTCTCAGTCTCTCTGTCTCCCTGTCTTTCTCTCTCCTTCTCTTCCCTCCCTCTCCCTTTCTCTCCCTCTTTCCTGCTCTATGTTCCTTTCTCTCTCTGTCTCTCATACACACATGGAGCTCCATGCTGGATATAAAAGATTAGAAATGGGCCCAGCTGGAAAGGAGTTTACAATACACTGGGAAAGAAAAACATAATACAAATGGCATGATGTAATAAAACATAGCATATTAACTAGTACAAAGATAAGTGTAGAATCAAGAGTTTTAAAGTATGACATGCAGCATTGATAAGTGTTAACTTGAACTGAACCAAGAGGAGAAATTTCTAGACCACTTCCTTGAGATACTGTCTCCTTCCTCTTTTCAGCATGAGGGTTTCTTGGCAGCTTTATTGAACATTGAAGGCACTTAACAGATAACTACAGGTTTGACTGAGGCTTGGGGTGAGGAAATAAATAGATGCATAGTTCCTATTCAATGAGCACCTTATAAGTGTAAGACATATGTATTAAACTGCATTTAATTCTTGCAACAACTCTGAAGAGGAACTATTATGGGCTGTAGGGAAACTGAAGCTCAAGAAAGCAGCAAAGGAAACTGCCCAGAGTCATATGACCAGCATCTGAGGGAACCATGAGTTAGTCACATACTGGTGTACTAGAGTGCATGCAGCATGCTGCAAGATGCCAATTTTTCTCTTTGCTTTCACAAAGGGCCATGGAAAAGGCCTGGACACTCAAGAAACAAGGCTGAGAGCCAGGACCTAAGGCACCAGACCACTAGTGCAAGACCCAAGTGGCAATAATAAGGAGGCAAATCTGAGGAGATGGAATGATATAACCAGGTTTTTAGTCAGTCCCAAGGTATGATATGGACTCCATCACAAGCTCAATGTAGCTGAATATTCATCTATTTCAGTAAATTCTTACCTGTCTAGTTCCACATTGCATCCAGAAATACTCTAAACAAGCCAAACTCTGAGCACCAGCAGAGATGAGATTACATGTTGATGTGAACTAGTGGTACTGTCATGACCCATTGTCCTTCTGTTTCAATGGCCCTTCAACTTGGAGAATTCTAACCTCCATTATTCTAGGGAGTCAGACTGGAAAGTCTGCTGGTGTGACTTAGAGGCTCCTACTAGAAGCCAACAGGAATTCTTGATATTATGCTACATGTATAAAGCCATTACTTTCTCTGGGTTGAGGTGAGGGGGGTGTCATGAAGGACACTGGTGATTGTGGTCTTTTGAATCATCCTCTCATCCCTATATCCCAAGATGGCTTTCCACTGACTGTCTCTTCTATGATCTGTGGTCATTCTTTCAGTGGTCAGAATCTCAGTGAGCTATTCTAGAAACTCTCCCACCTTAGGCTCCTACATGAAGGACTTGGTCTCTTTGTCCCTTTTCCATTGCCCAAGAAGGAAAGACCTAGAACAAGAATGTTCCACCAATCTCCAATCTCAGAACTACCCAACTTGAGAAACACTCCTCCTAACCAAAACCTTTATAAAGACTCTGGGACCCTGTAGAGAACACACAAAAGTGTGTACCCAATAGCTCCTGGATGCAGGAAGGAGCTTATCATAGGAATTAATATTTAAAAGGGAGGGGAGTGAAAGAGATGGCTTGTTGCAGAATATTTTTTTACAATGTGTGAAAATGTGCCACTGTGACAGGTTTAATAAAGAGCTGGCAATAGCTAGGAAGGTGAAAAATAGGTAGGACTTTCAGGCAGAGAGAGGAAATTGGGATGAATCTAGGTGCATGAGAGACAACTGGCCAGACACTGAAGAAGCCAGATATACAGTACAAAGGAGAGGTAACCAAGCCATGTGGCAGAATGTAGATTTATAAATATGGGTTAATTCCAACGTATATTAAGGAGCAGCTGAGACATCCAGCCTTGTGAACTGAACAATTACAGGATTCTAGGACTTTCTGTTCACAGCAGCTATTGTTGTATTGCTGAATTAGCTGGACTGCAGCCTGTAAGTCATTCTAATATATATATATATATATGACTAATATAGTGCTTAAGAGCACATATTTCTCTTGTACAGGATCAGAGTTCAGTTCACAGAAGTCTCCTATGTGTAACTCCAACTCCAGGGAATTCAGTGCTTTTTTTCTGGCCTCTGTGGTCACTATACCACATGCACAAACCCACACCCAAATATATACAAATACATACAATTGAAAATAAAAATAAAATCCTGTTTAAAGGGAGGGAGGGAGAAGTCCTAAAGCAGGGAAGGCAGGCAAAGATAAGCATCAGAAAATGGCCAGATCAGCGCCCAGGAATACATACATATCCCTTCATGATGCCATGGCTTCTTTATCTATGTGCCTTGGTTAGCAAGCATTACACACACAGGATTATCTTCTGGGAGATCTAAACACATTTCAATGATGGGGACACAGTCAGGAGGGAGCTAAAGGAGATGTAAAGCTTGAAACAAAGGCCTGAAAATAAAATAACATATCTATGCCCCCTCTATAGCAAAACCCCACAAAAGGAGAAAGAGAACATGATCAAGAATACACAATCCAGAAACCCATAGATTTAGCATAAAATGCCTCAACTGAAGACACAGCAAATAGTTTAAATGTAAGGGCTTGAAATTGAGCCCAGCCAGGAGACAGAAAAGCAAGCTAATACCTCATCCCATGAAGAATCACTAGGCTGTGGTAAGCATACAAATAAGTGGTTTCAGCATGTGAGGGAATTGGAAAATACATATACTCAAGTAAAAGCAAGGTTCTTTCCAAACTCAGCAGCCAAAGATGTTATTATCATCAGATCCTCTGCCCAGAGATAATCAGGCAAATGCAAAAATCTTCCTTGCATAGGCAGGACCTGGAAAAATCCTGTAGAAGTGTACTGCAAGCATTTTAATTCTGGCTTTCTCTAGAAAGGACAAAAAAAAGAATAACTTATAAATAAATTATGTGTATGTGTTATCCTCCAAGGATCCTTTGAACACATTTTGAAAACTGTAGTTAGATAATAGCTACACCTGGTTCCAAAGTCATATAGTACAAAATAATAAACAAGCCTTTATCTCTCTCTTTCCCACTCATCAGATACCATGGGTACTAGTAGTTTATTGGGTTTTCTTCAAGAGATACCAGAGACACCTCAAAGTGGAACTCTACTCAGGAACTTGCTGAAGAATCACTTTGCATTTGTTCACTTTTCTGATCTTCTATCCTATTTTGAGTCTGAACAAAAGATTGTGTAGTGTTTCAAGTAAAACTAGCCAACATTTACACACCCCCAGCAAACATCCTTTCCTCATAACCTGTAATTTGCAAGATAAATTACTAAAGATTTAACTGTTGGAGCTAAATATATACCCACTGCATCATAGATATAGTCAAATAGCCCTTGTGGGAACTTAATTTCCACTTCACCAGCAAAAGGAAGATATGACATTTTCTGCATGCAAGTGCATACTCACATGTACACACACACACACACACACACACACACACACACACACACACACATACACACACCACTCAAAATTCATAACTGACTCCAGGACTCCAGTGGCCCTCAGTAAGCATAAGAATAGGCCCTAGAAGTAAATATCTATCTGTACCGTATAGTGGGTCTGTCCTTAGGTCCCACACCCAATAATAAATTATTAATAAACATCCATATATGACTCTACCTAACTCCCTATTCAGAGTCTGTGGCTATCTCCTGCCCCTAGATCATCTAGCTGACTCCAACATGTCTTACTAGACCCTGAATGAGTGCTTTCTACAATGTACATTTTACTCCAGCCATCTCTCTCCTAGGTGTCTTGAACTCTATGCAGACTTATACCTCACTTGACCATGATATATTCACATAGCAATGTGTAAACAGGTCCCCAGGGGATCAGGTGAAAGTGCAGACTTCCATTTAGTAGCCTGTAGGACAGCCTTTGTTTCTGATTGGCCCTCAGGTCTTGCCATTACGGAATAGCAAAGGTTTAACAAAAGATTCTCAAAATCTAACATAAATAAGAAGCAATCAGTGAGTTTATTAAGACAGCTCCTCCCCCTGAGAGGGGCTGGACCTAGAAGCCTATATGTCCAGCTAGCTCCTAATGACACTGTTGCACCACAACGTCACCTGGAGTAACACTAGTTCCTGGCTTTGTCTGATTCATACTTCCCAGGACTCCGTGGAGGACACATGCACTTCAGAGACATGACATGCTTGTCATAAAGGGGAGCAGATACAAGATACAGCAGGATCCAGCTATATCACAGATAGTTTTCAGGTATGTGCACTGGACTGTCTGAAGCTTGAGCTTGGGGTAGAAAGGACTTTTATCATTTTATCAGTCTCCTTTTTCTTCCCTGTCCCCTCACTAGGCTCAGACCACAATGTGCTGCTGTTCTAGTAGGCAGCCTCTTTGTAGCTTTGTGGTCCTACTCCGTGGCCTTTGTCAATAGCAGCCATCATACAAAGCACAAAGGACACAGGAAAGGAAAGGAGCTGGGAGCCAGAGCTGTGCTCTTCCTGTATTCATAAGCTCTCAAATCCTGCCCCCCTGTGTCTGTTTTGTGCATTTTGCTGTGGCTGAAGGCTTGAAAGGAGGAATTTGTCCCATACTCCACACTGCCCTGCAGTGGGCATAGCCAGGGCAGATGCAGCTTAGCATATGTATACAGTGGAGTGGTACTAACTAGATGAAAGAGAAACCTGTAATGAGCAATGCCTATTCATCTATTTTCTTAGTTGGGTAGGTAATTGTAGAGCTCAGGCTACGCCCTGCTCTAAATTACTCTGAGGGACTAGAGGCTATACAAATCATTGACAGGCAAACAACTAAGGGGAGTGCTCACAAATAGCTAATAAATATGGCAAATTTCTGGCTTCTTCCTAGTCCTTTTATTCCAATCTGATTCCCTCTTTCATTTTGTGCAGGATCCCAGCCTATTCATCCATTCAAGACCACAATCTAACTTTTTTTTTCTGTCTTGCTACTTTAAAAAATGTTGTAATGCAGTGATTCTCAACCTTCCTAGAACTGCAACCCTTTAATATAGTTCTTCATGTTGTAGAGACCCCCAACCATAAAATTATTTTTGTTGCTACTTCATAACCATAATTTTCAACATTTGTGATATAAATATCTGATATGCAGGATATCTGATATGCAACCCCCATGAAAGGATCATTTGATCCCCAAAGGAGTCATGACCCACAGGTTGAGAACTCTTGCTCTAATGGATGATTCCTGAGTATACATACATATACTTCTGTCTTACTTACATCTATCTAGGAAATTCCCTTCAAAGTGACTGTTTTCCCACAGTATCTACCCAGGATATCTCATGTCTACCAACTGATAAGAGAAGTCCTTTCTCTGTTGGGTTTTATCACACCTGGGTATGAACTCCACTAGCAGCTATCTGGTTGCCCCAAGTGAACCTGGGCTGAACAGGGCAAGGCAGAAAGACTGCATAAGGAGAATATGGGTTCCAAATGGAGCTGCTCAGTTAACCAGCTGCCGTGCAGCCGAATCTCTAACTTGGGACTTTTTTTTTTTATCATTTAAATGTTCCTATTGAACACATATCATGTGAGTTATATCCATGAACAGAAGAGAGACTATTCCGGCTTCTCATAGTTCATGTTCATTGGAGAACAGTAAACAAGTAACTAAATTATATTTTTCTATGTTAGGTAGTGATAAGTAAAGCAAGCAAAGGGCCACAATTTCTACTTTAAATAAGATGGTTAAAGACTACCTTACTGAGAAAATACCATATACTTACAAATGAAGGAAGTAAGAGAGCACAGACTCAAGGACTGTGCCTGAGCACACAAGGCTTCAAGTTAAGACATTAAACAGGAACCAGCAGCAGAAACTCAGTTTAAGAAAGAACAGTGAACAAAAATAAAGACAACTCTTTCAAGTAACTATTGTGATGAAGAGTGAGGGAAAGGAATGCCTGGACATGGAAGTAGCATCAAGAGAGAATTTCTTTCTTTGATGTTTGCTTGCTTGCTTGCTTGCTTGCTTGCTTGCTTGCTTGCTTAATACAGAAGCGTGTGTGTGTGTGTGTGTGTGTGTGTGTGTGTGTGTGTGTGTGTGTGTGTGTACTAGGAGAAATAATCCAGCGGGGCATTGTAAAAACTAACAAGACAAAAAAAAAAGTTGGGTTGTGGTCATAAACAGGTAAAATAGGCCAGAACCCTGCACAAAATGAAGGTGAATTAGATTGGGGTTATAGAATTTGTTTATTTAACAGGACTGAATGAAGAGTTAAAGTATACAGTAAAGAGGAACAGAGAAGAAGCTGAAAGTTTAGATCGTATTTTATCAGTGGAATAGGAAGCAAGGTTGTCAGAGGTGATGGTGGAGAATTAAGATAAAGGCAGAAGATTCTATAGACATTAAATATGGGTTTTTAATAGACCCTTTTAAATATGTCTCATCCATAGAGTGACACCAGTTCTTATGATTGTGTGACTTTTCCCAGTAATATCAAATTTCATTGGTAAAGGAAGTTAGATCTAATGAAGTCTGAGATTTTGCTAATTGAGCATGACAAGAACATAAAAAGGTAAGGCAGTTGAGAATTTATGTAGGACATTTGTTTTATTGTCTGTTCTTGGGTTTTAGAATGATGGATTAGAAATATATGGGGAGACTGAAAGTCTATGGAAATTCTGAACATCTGTTCATTCAGGTCCTACTAGTGCCAAAGGCCTTTGGCATCAAGGTGCTACAAAATATGGACAGTGAAGGGAGTGGTCAGGGGCCACAGTTCTGGGAACAGAGACTCTGAAATGCTGCAGATATTGGAAATAGAAAGATCCAGGAGATGATCATGAGGATGGATGAGTTCAGGAAATTCCTTGGCTAGGGACCTGAAATAAACTTGAGCATTGGGGTAGAAGGTAGATAGTGGTCTTAAATCTTCTCATCCTTGTACAGACTTGTAAATGGTGACTCTATAGCTTTTCCTTGAGTGTGGATTGGTTATATGAGTTTTTCTGGTATTAGAATGCAGAAGAAGTGATAGTGACATGTAAGAAGTGTACCTTCAGAGACTCGTACGCTAGCCTGAGGCCACTATGTAACAAAACCCTAAATTCAATATCCACAAAGAGTTAAATTTAGGAACCCCACACACAGCAGAGCAGAAAGGACACCTCAAAAAATGGAAAGAAGATCTGGAGACATTCACTGGAGGGATGGGAATTACAAGCATTTTGGGTGACTTGGGATGTCCATACATGTTGGATTGGTCAGCTTGAACAAAGAAAGGGAGCTGATAGATCATCAACTTCAGACACACATATTCATGAATGGCTTTATAATATCTGACCAATCTGGACCAGTCAGTGAGAAGTAAGTACCTGCTGGCCATTGTCTCAGATCAGAACGGTGAGGAAGAAACCAGAAATTTATCATATTTATTACCTGTTAGCCCTTTACTTACCTGTTTGCCTGTCATGGATCTGTCTAGCCTCTAGTCCCTCAGAGTAACTTACAGCAGGGCACAGCCTGAGCTCTACAATTACCTAACTAACAAAGAAAAATATATGGGTAGGTATTGCCATTTACATGCTTCTCTCATCTAATAGACAACTCTCAACTATATACATATGTCATGGCAAAACTAAGGACTGTACATGTGTATATATACATGTAGGATGGGGTCTGTTCCACCCTCTTGAAATGTCATGGATGATACTTGATAGGGGTTTGGAAAAGAAAGAAGTAACACTACCCAAGCAAAAAGCCAAGGGGCAAAGTCTTTTTTGACCATATCTGGATATTCTTGGAAAAGAGTGCATGAGACACAGGGGCAAAGGCTCATAGAAAGTATATATTTGTGATAACTAAATATAGGCATGCCTTAGAAGTCTTTGGAGGGAGTGCTAGATTTTTCAAAGAAGAAATAGAAGTTTTCATAGACAACATTTATTGCTCCTGTAGTTCCCACATTAGGATGCATGACAGCTCTGGGTTATTCAATCAAAAAGACCTGGGTAGTGAGTTGATAGGAAATACACAAAACTGGCCTCTCCCTGAAATAGAGAGCCCTGGTTGGTAATGTTTGTTGATTTCTATGGTGGCCAGTTACAAGTTGTCCACATGCTGTGTGGAGATGGAACAGATGCACACAACTGACTCTTACGAGCCACAATAAGCATCTGGCATCATCCTGGGCCTGGATACTTCTCATCATCTCTTCCCAGGCACTTCACAAATGAGCAAGCTACAGGACACTATTACTAGAAGATTCCAGGATCTAGAGATATACCTGAGCACTGTGAAAGGGCCCTGGGGCAGACTTCTACAAGCAGCTATTCTCAGGCATGGGAGAGTCAATGGGCCTTCTGTTTCTCCTCCAACCTCAGCCAGGGTCATGTCTCCTTAGCAGCAGTGTGCCCTGGAACTGTTGCAACCTAACAACTTAGAGAGAGCAGATAAAGCTGGGGTCCCTCAGTAGGCAGATGGTGCTGAATATGGCACTTGACAGTGCTGAACTCAACCTGCCTTCACCTTGGTGAGAATGCACAAAGATCTGGGCTCCTGAGGACCACTTTGCTCCAGATGATATTGCTCCCCAACTTTTGTTTACTCTGCTGTAAATCTGCCAACCTAGCTACAAGTCCTGATTGCCAAGCTGAGTGTCTTTCCCCTTCGCACCAGCAGGAGCAGCAGAAAGCAGAAATCTCTGCCTCAGTCATCCCTGACTGCCAGCTGAGTTTCCCAGTGAGGGCTGACAGTGAAGAGGTGAAGTGGGGACCACAGGGACAGAGCTGATAGGAAATGAAGGGCCCCCTCTTGACACTTCAGCAGAATAGTTTCCCTTTTTCTGCCATGTGCCTTAATGTCCAAAGACCACTCACTGTTCAGGTATGGATTTTATAATCAGGAAACATTCTCTAAGGACCCCAGAAGGGAGAGAAATAGAAGCCCAGGGTGACGCAGGATTGATGGAGCAGGTGCAGCATGCTTTACTGATAGGTATTTGGGTCAAATACTAAAACTCTGGTCAGTAACAACTTACTGAAGTGTTTATTTATTTTCTAAGTTTTTAGGTTCTATTTGACATGTGCCATCTCTGCATATTTAAAGGATACAGGGGACATTTCAGTACATGTGCACAGCGTGTAATGGTCAGCCGGAGTAATGGGATGTCTCTGGGTACCTGGATACCTCAATAATCCTCTTTAGCTATTTTGAAACATTCAAGAATGTGTTATCAACCATAGTCACCTTATTGTGCTATAGAGCATGAGACTAGTCCTGCTGTCCAGTTTCAGGACTCAAGCTCACTATCCTTTCTCCACCCTTCCCCCAAACTCTCCTCAGACTCTGTAGCCACAACTTGACTTTCTAATTCTTTAAGTCCAGCTTTCTAGAGACTCCATACCATGATTCATATGGAAGAACTGTCATTGACAATCAAGAAACATCACTTTCTATGTTACCTATGAAGAAACCTGGTAGGGAGAGGAGGAATACAAACATTGTGTTCAGAATATCTGATAATCACAGACTTTAGAGCAGGACCACTGCATGACAGCCAGGTCCCTGATATTCACTGTCTGGGGATGAAGGGACATTTTTCACATAGCTAGCTGCATGACATCTTTGCAAGGTATGCATTCATTAATCTTCCTGGTGTCAGATTAGGAATTTAGGCTCAAAGAAACAGGTTAATTCATCCAAGGTCACAGAACTAGTATGTTTCAACAAAGCCCATATCCCTGTTGGAGGATTCTTCAAAAATCTAACTGTAAAGAATTCAAAATGCACACAATCATACATGGTGTAGAAGAAGTTTCTACGGTGGTAAGCTATCTATTGGGTCTTTTGTTTCTCTCAAGGCAATCCAGGTTAAAAAAATAATACCTCAGATCTCATTTCATTAGAATCCCATCTTCCATCTAGCTCCTATGAGGTGTCACCTTTTGGATCTCAGCATCTCTTCCTCCTTGAGACCATGTTTCATTTCTGTCTCCAGGTCATGCCCTCCTTCTAGCCTTCTCATGGTGCTCACAGAGGGATACTGAGTCAACTGTAAAGCTACCTATACAAATAAAGGTCATGTGATATGAATCAGACTAAGTTAAACAACCAACCTGGTACCTTGAGTCTCAATCTATAAAGGGATAGGTTGTTCTAGTAGGAATTCACTCTCTCAGCTGTAATAGAGTCAGAGAGGGGAAATTTCTTCATTGCAGAACATTCATGGCCCTGTCTATCAAATGATAGTTGTAGCCTGATTTTTAGGCAACAGTAATGGAAGCAAGGTAGGTAGGTGGGTATGAAGCAAGCAAGGAAGGAAGGGAGAGAGAGAGGGAGAGAGGGAGAGAGAGGGAGGGAGGGGAGAGGAAGGGAGGGAAGGGAAGGAAAGGGAAGGGAAGGGAAACCTTTCCAAGTGCTGACAAGGCCATTGCTCCTCTCATTGAGAACCTTTATACAATGGAATCCATGAAGCTGTTAAGGTTTTTTAACTTTTTGCCAAGACTGTCCCTCTTCCTAGAACCTTTGTAGAGACTCCAGGAGCAGAGCCAGCACTTTGATTAGAGGTAGGAAAGTCCAACAGTTGCAGAGCTGATTTTGAGCATCCCAGGTTTCAACCCAGCTCTCATTCTCACCATTCTGTGTCCTGGGTCACAGTTCCCACACTCTGCACCTCTGGGTCATCATCTCTAAAATGAGGATTAAGTGGAGCCTCTAGAGATTTGAATACTAAGTCCAATGTCTAAGCCCTCAGGGTGGGGGGTCACTTAGGAATCCTTAGTTTGCACAATGTGATAATGTCCCCTTTTGTGTTCTTATATACTCACAGCTGAAATCATTGAGTAAATTATTTACACACTTATTTGTTTGTTCTGTAACTCTCTTAGATTACTGGATTAATGTGGGCAGAAAGACACTGGAGTCCCTTTTTGACCATTTCAAATTCAGATTTTGATAAACTCTAGGTACTAGTAAACAGTTCAATTGGTTGAAGAAATGTAACCATTTTCTTGTCTTTGTTTTCCAGAGCCCTATGCATTTGAAAGTGAAGTAAATATAGAGGCCATTTTTCTTGATCTGTAGAAGAGTTTACAATGGATATTTCAGCCATTACAGAGTCCTACTACAACACAGTCACCAAGAATGACTACATTCCCGGTATCTTATGCGTGAGCATGGACGTGCGGGCATTTGGAGTCACAGTGCTGACCCCCCTATACTCGCTGGTGTTCATCATTGGAGTGATAGGCAACATCCTGGTGGTTCTAGTGCTCATGCAGCATAAGAGGCTTCGGAGCATGACCAGCATCTACCTACTCAACCTGGCCATCTCTGATCTGGTCTTCCTCTTCACATTACCTTTTTGGATTGACTATATAATAAAAGGAGACTGGATTTTTGGTAATGCCATGTGTAAGTTCCTCTCTGGGTTTTATTACCTGGGCTTATACAGTGACATGTTTTTCATCACCCTGCTTACAATTGATAGGTACCTAGCTGTCGTCCATGCTGTGTTTGCCCTGCGGGCCAGGACTGTCACTTTTGGCATCATCACCAGCATCATCACCTGGGTCCTGGCCATCTTGGCTTCCATTCCTTGTTTGTATTTTTTCAAGGCCCAGTTGGAGTTCACCTACCATACTTGCAGAGCAGCTTTGCCCCAGGAGAGTCTGAAACATTTTTTGAGGTTTCAGGCTCTAACAATGAACCTCCTTGGACTTATTTTACCTCTCTTGGCCATGATCTTCTGCTACACAAGGATCATCAATGTTCTACACAGAAGACCCAATAAGAAGAAGGCCAAAGCTATGCGTCTAATTTTTGTTATCACACTTCTCTTCTTCCTCCTCTGGACCCCCTACTACCTGGCTGCATTTGTTTCGGCTTTTGAAGACTTCCTATTCACCAGCGGGTGTGAGAGAAGCCAGCAGCTGGACCTGGCCTTGATGGTAACTGAAGCAATTGCTTACACTCACTGCTGTGTCAACCCAGTCATTTATGTCTTTGTGGGTGAGCGGTTCCGGAAGTATCTCCGGCAGCTGTTTCAAAGGCATACGGCCATATCCCTGGCAAAATGGCTACCCTTCCTCTCTATGGACCGTTCACAGAGGGCCAATGCCATGTCTCTATCTACAGGGGAGAATGAGGTTTCTGCTGGCTTCTAATTCAGACCCCTGCATACCAACAAAGATCCATGAGAGAGTGAAAAGAGAGTGTAACTCTCTAAGACAGATACTGTCTGAGGATTCATCATCTTGTAGATCCGAGGGACCTTGTAGATAGCTTAGATATAAGTCAACTCTTTAATGTTTGCCTTGATCTTCTTCCTGTCAGAAAGAAGATTTATGAACAAATTGTGACATTCCAAAGACCGGGTCAATAGGTTCCAGGGAAGGACTTAGGCCCCACAAGAGGTAGAGTTTGTGGCTATTAGGATTATCAAACAAATTAAACATTACTCTCAATAATTGTGGAACCAGTTAAGCCTACAACTGTTCAATGGCAGATCACAGATGCCTCCTCCACTACACCCCCACTGCAGGACTTGAACTCTTGAAAACCCTGGAATTCAAGCTCAAAGTACTTGAGATCTATTGAGGCACTGCTTTATCATTTGGGTAGGAAAGTCCTTAGAGAGAACTTTATATTTGTTAAGGCCAAAGACTTATGATGTGGATATCTCTCTGTATAAATAAAATGCTGATTGGCCAGTAGTCAGGCAGGAAGTATAGGTGGGACAAGCAGAGAAGAGAATTGTGGGAATAGAAAGGCTGAGTCAGGAGATGCTGCCAGCCACCACCATGAGTACCAACATGTAAGATATTGGTAAGCCACAAGCCATGTGGCAAGGTATAGATTTATAGAAATGGGTTAATTTAAGATGTAAGAACTAGATAACAAGAAGCCTGCTGTGGCCATACAGTTTGTAAGCAATATAAGTCTCTGTGTGTTTACTTGGTTGGGTCTAAGCAGCTGTGGGACTGGTGGGTGAGAGAGATTTGTCCTGACCATGGGCCAGGGAGGACTGGAGAAAAATTCAGCTACAAATGATGCCCAACGGGTTGGCAAGAGTTTCCACCTAAAACCTGACAAACAAGATTGTAAAACAGAGATAAAAACAGCTTCCTATTTCTCTTTCTCAAGTTAGTGGCAGCCTACAGGTTTGACCTACTATGGCAGGTTCATGGCATGAGAGCTTGACCTGCAGTGTGGTGGGAAGGAGGCGTCTCCAAGCCACACATTACACTGCTGCTGTGTGGTGGATTTAGCCTTTGCTAATACAAAAAAAAAAAAAAAAAAAAAAAAAGAGGTTTCTGGACTACACGCTGCTTTGATAGAAGCATAGACCCACTATTTCATTGAATTGATGGCTCCCAGAGCTGGCAGTAAATGTACCACCACCATGTTGGGAAGCTGAGGTGGGCAGAGCCACAAGCCACCAGCCACAGCGGCCATTTTGGTCTTACAAATGCTGCAGTTTAAAGCAATAGATTCACAATAAGACAGATTCAGATGGGATAAACTTCTAAACAGTTTACAATGTATGTAAAAATGTACATATGCTGTGGATATAGCTCTGTATAAATAAAATGCTGCTTGGCCAGTGGCCAGGCAGGAAGTATAGGTGGGACAAGAGAGAAGAGAATTCTGGGAAGTGGAAGGTTGGGGGAGAGACACTGCCAGCCGCTGCCATGAGAAGCAACATGTAAAGACACCGGTAAGCCACAAGCCATGTGGTAAAGTATAGACTAACAGAAATGGGTTAATTTAAGATAGAAGAAGTAGATAACAAGAAGCCTGCCACGGCCATACAGTTTGTAAGCAATATAAGTTTCTGTGTGTTTACTTGGTTGGTTCTGAGCAGCTATGGGCCTGGCAGGTGAGACATTTGTCCTGACTGTGGGCCAGGCAGGAAAACTCTACCTACATATGTAGGCTTGAAAGAAAATACATGCAGTTATATAAAGAAATAGATAGTTTTTAAAAATCAAGTCTTTAAAGGGAAATTAAAGGTAGTATAAAAAATAAGCCACATAAAGATGGATATTACACAGAGAATCTGGATTCTGTTTTCTTTGGGATTTTTTTTTACTGCAGAAAGACATTTGATTTTAAAAAACTGTTAAGCCAATATGTATATTTTAAAGACACCTTGACTTCAAAATTTGGATCTAAGGATATGTTGCTTTGGAAAGGAGGCTCTGCCTTTGTTTCCACAGAAATCCAGAGGCTATGGATTTGTTCCAGATTAAGATACATCAGGTTTGACCAGACAAGACCCCCTGAAAGGCCTCTGGTGACACCCTGGCCCAGATGATCCAACATCCAGAACAGTTTCAAGGCAACTGGCTCAGACAATACACCCTCACGAACTACTCCATAATCCTAAAATTTTCTTTATGTCCCCATAAGATACAGAATCCCCCTCCTGCAGGAAGTAGTAAAAGAATCTATGCCCAAATTCCCAAATATACCAAGCTGGCTTTGGAGATGGAATTGTCTCACTCCTTCTCTAAACCCAAGCATATTATTTAAATAAATAAATAAATAAGTAAATAAGGTTAAAAGGTTCTTGTGTCCCATATCAGAAGAGCCCTCTGGTGTGGGACAGAAAAAAGTCAATATTTTTATAAATGCAATCTCTTTCTAAAGAAAAAAAAAGTATAATATAGATAATGATAGGATAAAAGGGTAGATTGTTGAACCTACTTTTAAAGAGCAACAACTTGTTTGCAATATATATATTCTTGTTTGAGGTATTATGTTTATGTAACTCATTTAGATTGTAGTGGATAATTAAGAAATATAGATTAATAATTAGTCTTCTATAATAGTTAAACTTATAGTCATATTGTTTTCTAGGTATATATAGATATAATTCAATTAGGTAGCTAATCTTCAAACACTTCAAACACCTACAGAATATGTCATTTAAAATGTTTTGAAAAATTTTTTGGACTATTTGTTTATTTATTGGTTCTTGAGATGTTCACATAATATATTTTGGTTATTTTTACTCCACCCCAACTGCTTCCAGATATACCCTTTCCCTATCCACACAAATTTGTATCCTTTTTTTTCATTTTTTTAATTATTATGTGTTTTAATTTTATACATCAGCCATGGGTTCCCCTGTCCTCCCCCTCCCGCCCCCATCTCCACCTTCCCGACAGCCCCTCCCCTCCATTCCCATGTCCTCCAGGGCCAAGACTCCCCTGGGGACTCATTTAAACCTGGTGGATACAGTACAGGCAGGTCCAGTCCCCTCCTTCCAGGCTGAGCATGTGTCCCTGTGTAAGCCCAAGGTTCCAAACAGCCAGCTCATGCACTTTTTCTAGATCCATCCATTTGCCTGCAAACCTCATGATGTCATTGTTTTTCTCTGCTGAGTAGTACTCCATTGTGTATATGTACCATATTTTCTTATCCATTCTTCAGTTGAAGGGCATCTAGGTTGTTTCCAGGTTCTGGCTATTACAAACAATGCTGATATGAACATAGCTGAGCAAATGCCTTTGTGGTAATGATTGAGCATTCCTTGGGTATATGCCCAAGAGTGCTGCAGCTGGGTCTTGGAGGAGATGGATTCCCAATTTTCTAAGGAAGCGCCATATTGATTTCCAAAGTGGCTGTACAAGCTTGCATTCCCACCAGAAGTGGAGGAGAGTTCCCCTTGCTCCACATCCTCTCCAGCATAAGCTGTCTTCTGTGTTTTTGATCTTAGCCACTCTGACAGGTGTAAGGTGGTATCTCAGAGTCGTTTTGATTTGCATTTCCCAGATAATTAGGGATGTTGAGCAATTCCTTAAATGTCTTTCAGTCATTTGAACTTCCTCTGTGGAGAATTCTCTGTTTAGTTCTATAGCCCATTTCTTAATTGGACTGTTGGGCATTTTGATGTCTAATTTCTTGAGTTCTTTATATATTCTGGATATCAGCCCTCTGTCAGATGTGGGGTTGGTAAAGACCTTTTCCCATTTTCCCATTCTGTAGGCTGTCGCTTTGGCTTGTTGACTATGTCCTTTGCTCTACAAAAGCTTCTCAGTTTCAACAGGTCCCATTGATTGATTGTTTCTCTCAGTGTCTGTGCTATTGGTGTTATATTTAGAAAGTGATCTCCGGTGCCAATGTGTTCAAGGCTACTTCCTACTTTCTCTTCTATCAGGTTCAGAGTAACTAGATTTATATTGAGGTCTTTGATCTACTTGGGCTTAAGTTTTGTGCATGTGACAGATATGGATCTATTTGCAGCCTTCTACATGTTGACATCCAGTTATGCCAGCACCATTTGTTGAAGATGCTTTCTTTTTTCCATTGTACATTTTTGGCTTTTTTGTCAAAAATTATATGTTCATAGGTGTGCCGGTTAATGTCAAGGTCTTCAATTCGATTCCATTGGTCCACATGTCGGTTTTTATGCCAGTACCAAGCTGTTTTTATTATGGTGGCTCTATAGTAGAGCTTGAGGTTGGGGATTGTGATGCCTCCAGAGGTTGTTTTATTGTAGAGGATTCTTTTGGCTATACTGGGATTTTGTTTTTCCATATGAAGTTGAGTTTTATTCTTTCCAGATCTGTGAAGAATTGTGTTGGTAATCTGATGGGGATTGTGTTGAATCTGTAGATTGCTTTTGGTAAGATTGCCACTTTTACTATATTAATCCTGCCTATCCATGAGCATGGGAGATCTTTCCATTTTCTGACATCTTCTTCAATTTCTTTTTTCAGGGACTTAAAGTTCTTGTCATATAGGTCCTTCACATGCTTAGTTAGAGTAACCCCAAGGTATTTTATATCATTTGTTGCTATTATAAAGGGTGATATATCTCTGATTTCCTTCTCAGCCTGTTTGTCTATTTTATTTAGGAGGGCTACTGATTTTTTTTGAGTTGATCTTGTATCCTGCTATGTTGCTGAAGGTTTTTATTAGCTGTATCAGTTCCTTGGTTGAATTTTTGGGGTCATTCATGTATACTATCATGTCATCTGCAAATAGGGAGAGCTTGACTTCTTCCTTTCCAATTTGTATCCCCTTAATCTCTTTATGTTGTCTTATAGCTCTGGCTAGAACTTCAAGTATTATATTGAATAAGTATGGGGAGAGGGGACAGCCTTGCCTTGTTCCTGATTTTAGTGGTATTGCTTTGAGTTTCTCTCCATTTAATTTGATGTTGGCTGTTGGCTTGCTGTAGATTGCCTTTATTATGTTTAGGTATGTTCCCTGTATTCCTGATCTCTCCAAGACCTTTATCATGAAGGGGTGTTGGATTTTGTCAAATGCCTTTTCTGCATCTAGTGAGATGATCATGTGGTTTTTTTCTTTGAGTTTGTTTATATGGTGTATTACATTGATGGACTTTCGTATGTTGAACCACCCTTGCATCCCTGGGATGAAGCCTACTTGATCATGGTGGATAATTGTTTTGATGTGTTCTTGGTGTCTGTTCGCCAGAATTTTGTTGAGTATTTTTGCATCAATGTTCATGAGAGAGATCGGTCTGTAGTTCTCTTTCTTTGTTGCATCATTGTTTGGTTTAGGAATCAGGGTAATTGTAGCCTCATAGAAGGAGTTTGGTAATATACCTTCTGCTTCTATTGTGTGGAACAATTTAAAGAGTATTGGTATTAAGTCTTCTTTGAAGATCTGGTAGAATTCTGCAGTGAAACCATCTGGTCCAGGGCTTTTTTTGGTTGGGAGACTTTTAATACTGATTCTATTTCCTTAGGGGTTATTGGACTATTTAAATGGTTTATCTGGTCTTGATTTAACTTAGGTATGTGGTACCTATCCAGAAAATTATCCATTTCTTTTAGATTTTCCAGTTTTGTGGAGTAGAGGCTTTTGAAGTAGGACCTGATGATTCTCTGGATTTCCTCATTGTCTGTTGTTATATCCCTCTTTTCATTTCTGATTTTGTTAATTTGGATGCTCTCTCTCTGTCTTTTGATTAGTTTGGATAAGGGCTTGTCTATCTTGTTGATCTTCTCAAAGAACCAACTCTTTGTTTCATTAACCCTTTGTATTGTTCTCTTTATTTCTATTTTATTGATTTCAGCTCTCAATTTGATAATTTCCTGGCATCTGTTCCTCCTGGGAGACTTTGCTTCTTCCTGTTCAAGGGCTTTCAGGTGTTCTGTCAAGTCACTAGCGTGAGATTTCTCCAGCTTCTTTATGTGGGCATTTAGTGCTATGAATTTCCCTCTTAGCACTGCTTTCATAGTGTCCCATAAGTTTGGGTATGTGATGCATTCATTTTCATTGATCTCTAGGAAGTCTTTAATTTCTTTCTTTATTTCTTCCTTAACCCATTGTTGATTCAGTTGAGCATTATGCAGTTTCCATGAGATTGTAGGATTTCTGTAGTTTTTTCTGTTGTTGAAATCTAACTTTAAACTATGGTGGTTTGATAGAACATAGGAGGTTATTCCAATTGTTTTGTATCTGTTGAGATTTGCTTTGTGGCCAAGTATGTGGTCGATTTTAGAGAAGGTTCCATGGGGTGCTGAGAAGAAGGTATATTCCTTTTTGTTTTGGTGGAAAATTTAGACTTTCTGGACAGTGAGTCATGTCTGCTCCTGGCAGCACTGATTTACTTCAGAGAGGAGGATGGGCATCAAAGACGCTCTATATGGATTTTATCTTCTTCTTAGCAAAAATAGCTGTTTGGGCAAGAAACTGTTCTTGCCTGGACTGCTTGACTGACTGGACATGCAGGACCCATGGGAAGGTGACCACTGAACTTTGCTTGGCAAAATGGTGCTTCAGGTTCCTGCTTTCGAGAGGAAACTGCCAGACATTCTACAGGACACAGAAAAATGACTGGGAGACTCTAGATCTGTGGACTGAAGACAGATGCCCCAACTTTACAGAGGAACTTTAGATTATTGTCCAGCTGCCAGCTGTCTCTATCTACTGTCGCAAGACTCCCGAAAGTTGCTTGCATCCTTTTCCCATTTCTCAGGTAGTATTATATCCTTCTGAGATCTTTGATGTAGTTGAAGACTAGTTAGTTATAATTTCCTTAGTTAGGATAAGAGATAAGTTAGATATGAAATCTTAGACTCACAAATATAAGATAGATAGGATATCTTCTTTAATTTTCCCAAATACAAATAGACTAGATATTATAAATAGACTAGATATTGTAACTGCAATTCTTGCTTGATAATTGTTTTGTTATATGTAATTTTACTATGTGAAAGTTAAAACCTTCCTTTAAAAAAAAAAGAAAAGGGGAAGTTCTGTGGATATTGCTCTGTATAAACAAAATGCTGATTGGCCAGTAGCCAGGCAGGAAGTATAGGCGGGACAAGCAGAGAAGAGAATTGTGGGAACAGGAAGGCTGAGTTAGGAGATGCTACAAGCTGCTGCCATGAGTACCAACATGTAAGGTACTGGTACCATGAGCCATGTGTCAAGGTGTAGATTTATAGAAATGGGTTAATTTAAGATGTAAGAACTAGATAGCTAGAAGCCTGAACCATTAGGCCAAACAATTTAATAAATATAAGAGTCTGAATGTTTATTTTATAAGTGGGTTGCAGGACTGGCTAGGCTTGGTGGGAGCTGGAGAGAAACACTCCAGCTACAGACTTATGGCAAGTAAATAGGAAAGGACATTCACCTTCCCTGTTTATATTCTTCTCCCTAAGGGAAGAGGCCTCTTAGTATATATTATAACATAATATAATTAACATAATATAGTATGTGTACTGTATATTAACCTCTATGTTACCCTTTCTAATTCTGCAAGTCCTCTGTATCTAGTCTAGAAAAATACTTCAAAGTGCTTTGTCTTTGCTTAACAGCAGGGCCAATATGTGTGACGTGAGAAGCACTCTGGAATAATTTTACCATGCTTAACCATGAAACTCGGTTCACCTAGTGGTTCCATTTTCAGTGGCTGCCTCCTGCTTTCCCCAGGAGACCTCCTTTGGTGTGATAACTTCATTTACAACTCTTATCTCATAATGGAAAAGAGATAGACTTTCATTTTGTAATGCTTTATTCATCACAAATGACTTTTTATCAACTTATTACTTCATTAATTTTTACACTATATTGAATAGGAATCCCTAAAATTTTGGAGAGTTTTGTTTGTTTGGTTTTGGGTGGGGGATTATTTTTGTTTGGTTGGTTGGTTCATTGGTTTAGGTAGCTTCAGCTGTCCTGAAATACATTCAGAAGACCAGGCTGGCCTTGAACTCATAGAGATCCACCTGCCTCTTCAGTGTTGGGATTCAAGGAGTATACCACTACTGTCTGGCTACAAATACCTAATTTTGATGTAATAAATTTCATCTTTTTAAAAAAATTTGCTTCTACTATTTAAACATTGTGTAAAGGTTTCATAAGCCCATCTTTTCTAATTTGTCCTATATTTTTTTATGTTACTACAATATTTCATTTCTTTTTAGGTCTTTAATCTGACAGGTAACTATGATATGCTACTCAACTTCTCAGAAATTTATTCCAATCTTTGAAGAGTAGATGATAGTGGCATTTACCTGATGGAGATGGCATCAGAATAACTGACAGTATACACAAAGTCCTGATGTGAGTGTCTGCTACATAGTATCATGCAAATGACTTTGACTATATAGTTAAAATATTTAGTTATAATATTTCTGTAAGTTGTAGAGTATGTGAAGATGTACCAAAAAAATAAAGATTATTCTAATTTTAATTAATGTTTCAGAAACATCAACCAGAAAAAAATGAAACTTTACTTTTACATAATTAGAAGGCAGTGTCAGCAAGGGCATTAAAAAGTCTGGACATAGACTAATTTTGTTTCTTCTCTGTATAGTTTCTATGCAGTGCATGGATTTGGTCTTTACAGCTTTGTGTACTCTAAAATTGCCCAATATTTGTTTTTAGTCTTTTTACTTCCCATTCTCACTTTCTAGAGTAAAAGCTAATTGTCTAAAAAGAGCTGGTAGACTGTTGCTCTGTGCCACATCTGGATGCTATCTTCCTAAAAGCATTTCTCAGGATGTTGCTTGTCCCCTGCCATACCTCCATAATGAGGAATCCATCAAGCATCACCTTAACTAGAGTGACACACCAGCTCTCTTGCCCACCTGGAGCATCTTGGTCCCTTCATTTTCATGGGCAAATATTCTTTGCCCTGTGTATTAGTGGCTTTTATAATCACTATGACAGAATATCCAAAAAAAAGAAACTTAAGAAAGGAAGGGTGTATTTGGTTCACAATTTGAACTCACAGTTCTTCATGATAAATGTGTGAGGTGGCTGGTCATAATGCATCCAAATAAAAATCAAATAGAAGAATGCTAATGTTACAACTGCCTTCTCCTTTATATTTAGCCTTGAACCATAGCCCATGGAATAGTTCAACCAATATTCAGGAGTGCTTTCCCACCTCGGTTAAATCTCTTTAGAAATGGCCTCATAAACATGTCCAGAATGTTGTATTTAAAGTGACTCTAAATCTCATTGGGGTGGAAAGATTAGACAGCACAAGTCTATCCCTTATCAAATTGACAACCTTGGGCCCTAAAGTCTCATATTGAACTCATAATATACAGTGAACTTTCCATATCCACAAGTCTCCAGCATCTTAACAAATAGAAAATTGTTCAAAACTGTAAATTCAGAGTCTCTTATATGTCTTAGTCTACCTCTTATGTGTAAGCCCCCTGTAAAATAAAAAAGTGAGTTATACCTTTCTTACAAAAAACTTTATATTACATATAGAAATATAAATTATATATTAAATTATACTATAATACACAGGTAAAGTTTTTGTAAGGCCTACTGGCTCCCCAATAAGCACACAGAGACTTATTATTAATTATAATTGCTCAGCTAATAGTTTAGGCTTGTTGCTAACTAATTCTTACAATTTAAATTAACCCATATTTCTTATCTACACTCTACCATGTGGTGGTATCTTTTTTCAGCATGGCATTATCATCTTGCTTCTCTCTGAGTCTTGCTGGCAACCCACCCTCTTTCTTTCCCATGCTCTCTTTTCATCCACAAGTCCTGGCTAACCTTTTCCTGCCTAGCTATTAGCCAGTCAGCTCTTTATTAAATCAATGAGAGTAACAAATATTCACAGTGAACAAAAAGATTGTTCTACAGCAATAGAAAGGCTTGATATGGTTTTAAGTAGAAGAAGAAAGGGGGAAATTTTGGATTATAAAATCACTCCCCCCAAAAACATATTTTTATCACTTTTTCAAAATTGGTTGATGTATCTTCCAATATACAATGGTATAAAGTAAACATTCCAATTCCAAAAGTTTAGGAAAAGAGAATAAGGAGAGAAGACCAGACCAAAGCAAGACTGAAACCCAGAAGGGAAAACACCAAACGCTGCAGCTCCATATCTGGTACCTAAAACACATGATGGAATCAACTGATCTCTAACAGCCCTGGGAATCCCCAGTTCTATAACTTCTGGGCTGCCTCTGCCCTATGCCTATAGTTTTCCTCAGTGCACATACCACAGTACTGACATTGCCGTCTTCCTGAGGTCTACACTGAAACTCAGGTTTCACTTGCATAGTTTAGTATATGACTTCTCAAGGACTCCTTTCAGGAAATCTGATCCTTTCACATATTACCTGGCCTCACAAGCCTATGTAAGGCATTATAAGGAGCCAGAAACACAGGGACCTTGTTTGCTTCTTTGGGGGTGAACTGAGTGATGACAGTTTTATAGATAAGGAACTGAATCATGAAGATGAATCAGGCTAAGAACGCAAGGAAATTCAAGAGAATGTGGGGAGGAAAAATGGCCTGTTACTATTGTGGGCTAAGATTCAGGAAAATCTATGTTTACAACCCAAACGTACCCTAAGTTCCTTGTGATCTATGTACAGCAAGAATTTATTTGATGACCTTTTATCTATGTTTTATCTTATTTGCTTATAAAACTGTACTTTAGAAACCACCTCAGGATTTCATTTACTAAAGGAAAGTTCCTGAACTGATGAGATAGTTTCATGAGTAAAAGCACTTGTTACACAAACCTGAGTTAGGTTCCAGAACTCATGATAGAAGGATAGAACAAACTCGTGGAAGTTGTCCTTACATATACTGTGACATATATACACCACTCCCACACAAACACATAACATAAATATATGACATTTTTTAATGTATAAGGAGAAAGTTTCTTAGATGAGAATAAGTATACTGAAACATTTTTACTTAATTTTTTCCATCCCCTGAACAATGTGACTCTAAAAGCTACTACAAACCCTATAGACAGCTAATGGCAAGACACTTATGGGGCTAAGGATATAGCTGAATTGAGTACTTGTCTAGTATGTACAAAGCCGTTGGTTTGATCCTTAGAACCACATAAACATGACATGGTATCACATGCTAATAATCCCAAAACTCAGGAGGCAGAGGCAGGAAGATAAGGAATTCAAAGTCAACCTAAGCTATGTGCAAATGTCTCAAAACACAAGATTGAGATGAATCCCTGGATAAAATGCTTGCAGCACAAGCATGAGAACCTGAGTTCTGATCCTGAGAACCCATATAAGTCCATGTAAGTCCCATATAAGTAATGTGCATCTATGATCCCAGTTCTCCTACAGAAGGACAGGAGACAGAGACAGAATCTCTGGAAGCTTCTGAGTCAGTTAGCTTGGTATATCCAGCAGTGAACAACAAAGAGACACTGTCTAAAGCAAGGTGGAAGTCAAGGACCAACATTCAAGGTTGCCCCCTGATGCCGTGCCCTGGTCATATCCACACTCACACACATGCCTGTACATGTATATGTGTGCTTAAACATGTGCATGCACACACACACAGAAAGAGATTAAAAAACTAATAATAACACATTTTCCACAGTGATTGCTAACCTGACTGAGCATACAAAACACACCTATGATTCCATAATCCCAGAAATTGGGAGGATCAGGCATGAATATCATGAGTGTGAAACTGGCCTGAGCTATATTGCAAAATACTGTCTCAAAAATGTTTCTTTAAAAGACAATTTAATGTGATTATTCCCTTCTGTTGAGCAGTCATGCCCACTATAGGGCATGTCCTATTGTCCTATTACATGTCTGTCCTCCTCTGTGTTTAATTCTATATACCATGAGCATGTTATGTCAGGAATAAAACGACATACCTGTGTCTCTCCAAAATGTCAAAATTTATTTAATAAGCAATAAAGTTGTAAGTCATATCAGTTTGTTGACTATAATTTGCCAAATAACCCCAATATTGCTTTGAAAGCTGATGTTATCAATAACAATAATACCAATAACTCCTTCATCCCAACAATGTATGTGTTCATACGTATACAGTTACTTGTGTGTTTATGTATGCACATGTGCATACACACATGTGGAGGCTAAAAGACAGCCTCAATATCCTCAAATACCATCCACCTTTTCAAAAATTCCTTTTATTTTATGTATGTGAATGCCATGGGGTGAGGGGCATGGAGACCAGAATAGAGTTTAGCATTGCTTGGAGCTAGATTTACAGGTGGTTGGTTGTAAGCCACCCGTTGTGGGTTCTGAGAACTGAAGAACAGCAAGCGCTTTTAACAACTGAGATGTTTTTTGAGACAGGGTCTCTCATTAACCTGGATCTCACTAACTAAACTAAGCTAGCTAGCCAGTGAGCCATAGGGATCTGTCTCCTCCTCCCCAGCACTAGGATCACAAACTCATGCCAATACTCCCAGCTTTTTTAAAGTGTGAGTTCTGAGGGATCAACTCATGTCCTCATGCTTGCAAGGTGAGCACTTTACTAACTGAGCTCTCACCCCAGCATTTTAATTCCATGTTAATTATTAAGATCAGCTCTCAGATCACACATTAACACAACACAACAATATACAAATATTCAGTTACAGAACAGAGAAGAAAGTGTTAAAGAGGCTTCAGAGTTCAGACAGGCTATCCTGAAGTGTGAGGTAGAGAACTAATACAAGTACAAGGAAAAGTCTAAAGGGACCAGATAAAAAGCCTTCACTGTAGTCTCATGCTGTGGATGTCACTCTGAGTAAATAAAGTTCTGATTGGCCAGTGGCCAGGCAGGAGGTATAGGCAGGACAAGAGAGAAGAGAATTCGGGGAGGTGGAAGGCTGGGGAAAAGAGACACTGCCAGCCGCTGTCATGAGAAGCAACATGTAAAGACACTACTGGTAAGACATAGCCATGTGGCAAAGTATAGACTAACAGAAATGGGTTAATTTAAGATAGAAAAAGTAGATAACAAGCAGCCTGCCACGGCCATACAGTTTATAAGCAATGTAAGTTTCTCTGTGTTTACTTGGTTGGGTCTGAGTGGCTGTGGGACTGACTGGTAAGAGAGATTTGTCCTGACTGTGGGCCGGGCAGGAAAACTCCAACTACAGTCTCATACCTGTTCAAGGGCAGAAATACCAAATGGAGGTCTAAATGGCAAGCCATTTGAGATTCAGATTAAAGTGGACTGTGTCACTAAGCTTAAATTGGAATGAGAACAGAATTAGGGGTCCTTTACTGTGGCAATCTTCTTGGACCAAGCTCAAGATGACTGGCTAGGTAATTAGTCAGCATGCTTGCCATATATCAGACTCAGGGTGTTCTTTCTTTTATTGTACAAGGTAAAGGGATTCCGTCTACTGTGGCTGATAAGCTCATGTGTCTGGTATTTTTGATATGATGTGGTATGTTCTCAAGTTGTTATTTATTGGTACAAATAAACAATAAGTTTGTGCAGCCTGGTATGCTGGCAAATAGTGATTGCTTACTTATATAAACATGATGTGGAGTCATTCTTTCTTGGTATTTATGCTCAAAATGGAGTAACTCCAGCCAAGGCTGTGCTGTATAAAATGACATCCTGAAAGTTGATACAACATAGAGAAACCAGAACAGGCTCAGCCTGTTCTCACTATATGAAACATTTTTGTTCTTAAATTCAAACTCTGCTTCAAACCAGCTCATGCTGAAGTCCTTTTCTGTAAGTTATTCAAGATCTCAGTCTCACCTGAATAGAGGTCTCTGAAAAAACTCTTTAGCCTGCATAACCTACAGTGTGCAGCTATAATCTCACTGACCAGTGAACATTTTCAAAGCACTTTCTAAAATCTTGCTTTGCAGTGAGGAAGGGAAGAATAATTCCCACTTCAAAGACACACAAACAAATGAGAAAAATGATGGTTGCTGTGTAGAATAGTGCTGTGATGGAAGCACTATTGTTCAGAATTTATTCTTTTTTATTGAAAATAGATTTTTTTCATACAATATATTCTGATTACAGTTTCCCCTACACGAACTCCTCGCAGTTCTTCCCCACCTCCACTCCTATGCAGATCCACATTCTTTCTGTCTTTCAGTAGTAAACAAATAAGCCTCTAAGGAATAATAATAAAATAAAGTAAGATAGAAAAAAAAACAAACAAGTCAGAATAGGACAAAACAAACTAACAGAAGAAAAAAAAGCCAAAGAAAAAGCACAAGAAACATATAGATACAGAGACACACATGTTACACATAAAGGAATCCCATAAAAACACAAAACCAGAAGCAGTAATGTATATGCAAAGGGCCTACAAGGTAAATAAATGATTAAACAAATGCCCTCCAAAGATGTCACTGAGATCATTTTGAGTTTCAGCATGTGATCCTACCCTTCAGGATCTGTTTCTCCTGTGAGACTCTTTTTTCATTTCCAAGTTTTGTTTTTGGTTGGAGATAGATTCCAGGTTAGGAAGGGGGTTGTGCGTTCACTTCTCCTTTTGCCTCTAGGACCCCATCTGGTGAAGACATGTGTAGGCCCTGTGCATGTTACCACAGTCTCTGAAAGTTCATATGTGTGTTGGTCATTCTGTGGTTAGAAAGCCTTGTTTACTTGGGGGTCTTCCAATCCTTCTGGCTCTTACATTTGTGCTTCCTCTGCCACAGAGTTCCCTGAGCCCTGAGGAGAGGTAGTTGATGGAAATGTTCCATTTAAGGCTGAGTGTTCCAAGATCTCTCATTCTCTTCACATTATCTGGCTGTGAGTCTCTGTATTTGTTCCTGTAAGCTGCAAGAAGAAGTTTCTCTGATAGTGGCTGAGTCATTTTATTGCTTTGTTCCTTCACCACAGTGGTTCTCAACCTTCCTAATGCTGTGGCCCTTTAATACAGTTCTTTATATTATGGTGTCCCCAATCATAAAATTATTTTGTTGCTATTTCATAACTGTAATTTTGCTACTATTATGAATTGCAATGTAAATATCTGATATGCAGGATATTGGATATGCATCCCCTGTGAAAGGGTCAATGGACCCCAAAAAGGGTCACAACACACATGTTGAGAACCACTGCTTTGACAAAATAGTAGTATTTTGTTTTCCCCTTCATCCCTGTACAGGTTCTTGGCTACCAGAGCAGTGTTAGAAATGGGTTTCATCTCATACACTAGCCTTAAATCAAAGCAGATCTTGTTTGGTTACTTCCACAAGCTTTGTGCCACTATTGCACCAGCGTATCTTGTAGATGGGTCACCATTGCAGACTAAAAGTTTTGTAGCAGTGTTGGTTTTTACCTTTCTCCTCTGTTAGCATATAGAGTACCTTCCAGTACTATGAACATTAGTCCATAGGGGTGAAGACTCTAAGTAGACACCAGCCATGTTCAATGAGTTGTGTAGGTGTTGTCTTCAGCAATAGGGTCTTACTACCAGTTTGTGGAGAACAACCAAAGCTTTGGCAATAGACTGGGTTGTTTGGGAGTACCAATGGGAGCTCTTTGCCCAACAACTCAATTATATGCAAACCTTCCAGGTACTGGAAACTTCATTTGGTGACAAGAGATGTCCAGCTGTGATTCCGTCTTCCCTTTATTTGGTGATTTCATTTAGATCAACTTCACATGTATATATTTTAGGAATTTTCTACTGTATTATGTTTCCATGTGATCCCTTGAATGGCCCTTAGTTTTTGATGTCCCTCTACATATTCCCCCAATAATTCCCTCTTCCCTCCCCTTCCACATTTGATCCTCCCAGCCCAGCCCAGCCATCATCTATCCATAACTATCTATTCTTATTCCCATTCCCAGGGAGAGTGTTGTCTTCCCCTAGTCCTTTACTCTATACATAACCTCTGTGGTTATGTTGATTGTAACTTGCTTATCTGCCAGTGGCCATGTCAGAGTAGCAGCAGGTGGTAGTTGAGGTTCAGAGAGTCAGCCCATCAGGAAGCAAAGCTCCAATAGGTGACTCTCAGATAGTCAAGACCCCAAGAGCCCCAGAATGTCTTGCTACTGCTGTGTCTTTACATGTTTGCCAATGCCATTTTTCTCTGGTATCTGGTGGCATGGTGTGAACGGGTGTGGAGAGATCCCCACTGCCTTTAAAGTAGTGTGATTATCTCATAGAAATAGCCCATTCTACTAGGCATTTTTTACCTGTGGAGTATTATGAAGATTTCCTCTAAGCTGTACTGTTTAACTGAAGCAATGATTTTATACAATAATAGTGTTAGTTTAAATAGGGCTTTGATGATTAAAGGTCTTTAATAAATATAATGCTGTATTATGATAGAGGTTAGCTCAGTGAGGAAACTAATATAGGTAAAAGCAAGATATAGTGTTGCCTCCCACCCCTGATAGAGCAAGGGCTACAGACAATAGAAAATAACAATGAAGTGTCATACAGCTGGTTTCCCATGAGGAGTTATATAGACTAGCTTAGGTTAATGATTATTAAAGACAATTGAGTTCCAGAAGCCCAGCTAGCTCAAGTTCTTTCAATCTTAATGTTGAGAGAGGTGTTCACAGAGTTTGGTGTTCATTATAGCTAAAACGAAGCTTTAAAATATAACTTAAGGTTAGATTGAGATGTTTCTGTTAATAGCTTTAAGGTAAAAACCCTAAAGAAATGATTAAAAGTTTAGAAGGGCACATAATTGAGTAAGAGAATCCTTGAGGTCAAATAATAAGAACAAAGTAGCCCAATTATTAGATGATGTACCTTTCTTACTAGGATTGGTTGGTGATCAAAGATGATAATTAACTCCTTGTACCCATTCTGCCCACAGCTTCCTGATATTAAAAAAACAAAAACAAAAACTGTTGACAAATGGGTATGAACCCTGTGGATTTAAAGTAGAGAAGACTGATTGTTTTTCATATATAAAAGTTTAGGTTTGTGCTGTGGGATGTTCAAGTATGTCAAATATGTTGCTCTGATTGGTTAAAATAAAACACTGATTGGCCAGTAGCTAGACAAGAAGTATAGGTGGGACAGGCAGAGAAGAGAAGTTTGGGAAGTGGAAGGTGGAGGCAGAGAGAGCTGCCAGCTACCTCCATGACAAGCAAGATGTAAGGTACAGGTAAGCCACGAGCCATGTGACAACTTATAGGTTAATAGAAATGGGTTAATTTAAGAGTAAGAGCTAGACAATGGTAGGCCTGAGCTAATGGCCAAGCAGTTTAAATAATGTAAGCGTTTATGTGTTTATTTTATAAGTGGGCTGTCGGACCAACAGGGCTTGGCGGGGGCTGGAGAGAAGGTCTCCAGCTACAGGTTTGTGATTCTTTTAAGATTCATTATAAGATTACCTTTTGAGATAAGTAATAAAATAATTGATCCTTTCTTTGTAACCACAAAATGAATGAAGCCTTCCAGCAAAAGAACTAGCTGAGAAAAACGCCTTGCTTGCTTGCTTACACTCTGTTAATCTATTACAAGTTGCTTGGATCTGAATGTGTGTGGGTTCTTGGGACAACTTGTTTTTCAATTGTTTAATCATGTAAGGGATGTAGAAAAACATTTTCTACCTGTATTCATTATAATCTTTCACCTGAAAAACAGAATGTAACCACACTGTAATTTTTATATTGCCTGAAAGATTTTGCATATATAAGCTATAAGGGAAAAAATAAAATTAGTTAGAAGGAAGACATCAAGAGAGAGACAGGAGGGCAACATCTGGAAAAAGATAGGAAAAAAATAAAGAGTAGGAGAGAGAACACAGAAAAACCATAGAAGTAAATGTGTATGTTTTCCCTATTTTTGGTGGCCCTGGAGAGTTAAATTTAGGTCCCCTCATAAGCTCCTGAGAATTAAATTTTACTCCTTCAGTTAGAAAATTCAAGTTGAGTGATAGTCTGCTGATTCTGTTGGCTCCCCCTCAAACCCTGAGCTACTGAAGGCTAGTGGTAATTACCAATGTCTTAATAGCTAACATCCATATAGAAGTGAAAACATACCATTTTTCTTTCTGGGTCTGAGTTATCTCACTCAGGATGATTTTTTTCCTAGCTCCATCCATTTACCTGCAAATTTCATTTTTCTAACAGCAAAGTGATACCCTATTGTGTAAATATACCACATTTCCTTTGTTCATTCATCTGTTGATGGACATCTAGGTTGTTTCCAATTTCTAGCTATTATGAATAGAGCATCAGTGAACATGGTTGAGCAATTATCTCTGTAGTTTATATAGAGTCCTTTAGGTATATTCCCAAGAGTGGTATAGCTGGATCTTGAGGTATATTGATCCCCAGCTTTCTGGGAATGCACCACTCTGATTTCCATAGTGCGTGTACAAGTTTGCACTTCCACCAGCAATAGATGAATGTTTTCCTTACTCCACATCCTCATCAGCATGAGTTGTTTTATTAATCTTGACCATTATAACTGGTATAAGATGAAATCTCAAAGAAGTTTTGATTTGCCTTTCCCTGGTGGCTAAGGATGAATATTCCTTTAAGTGATTTTCAGCCATTTGAGATTCTGTTGGTGAAATTATTAAGGCAACTCCATGTAGTTAAAACGGAGGTTTATTTTTTTTATTTTTTTTTTTTTATTTTCAGTTTCTACATGCTTACCAACACAGGATGCTTTATTTATTATGTTTGCATCAAAATGTCTTTCCCTAGAAGACATTGCAAATAATTCAACACTAAAATATTTTGAATCATCCATGGTCTCTTCAAGTAAACTGATCTGTTAGACATTCAGATAAGCCAGCTAGTCTTCCAGAGAAGGAGTGAATGCATGTGTACATTTTACAAAGAAAGCTAGTTTTTAGGACCTAAGAAATACAATAGCCTCTTCTAGAAGAGAAAAAATAGATAATATTGATTAAAACAGGTTTAAATTCTTGAAATTCATTTCTACAGAGAACATCTTTCTGCTCATTACTGATAACAGGGAGCTGATATTAATTAAATCTTACCCAAATAAGATAACCAGCCAAGCAGGTGAAAAGAAAGTTAAAAGGGAATAAAAATGAAAGAACATTCTATAAAGAATCTATTCCTCAGTTTGTCAGTGATGATAGGAGCACATGTGGCAGAATAGCCTTGTCACAAATTAGAAGTTGTAACTGTGTTACAGTTTTGACATTGGAAAAGGCACATTATTCTCTAATAAAGGCTAGACTGTGATAATTTACCATTTGAAGGAATATACCGGGTTCAAGTCTAATTGTTACTCAGTGAACACCTTTTTTAAAGAAAGGCATACAAATACAGATCACATCAAACACTTTCATTGAGAGGTTGACTCATACAAGTTATGGTGGATGGTCTCAGAAGAAGCTTTCCTGTGTATGAGAAACAGAACTACAGGCCTTTTTGTATAAGTTCCTATATATCTTGTCCATGCTGTTTTCAAAGATGGGTTGGTGGGATTTCCCCTTAAAAGAGCCTGCTCTGTTGGGCCAGTATTCGCCATCATCCAAATGGAGAGAGCTGGAAGGAGCTATTTATTCAGGGTCACTGTCATAGGCAGAGTCTCTATATAAAAGACCTCTTTTCAATTCCAGTTCTTCCTCTTTCTCTGGGTCTCTCTCATCACATATATGTCTTGCATGAGCCTGATGTGATTACAAGATACCTTTTACCTGGTCATGGATCTCATCACAGTTTGAAGGTGAACACCAATCAGAGTGGAATCTTTCCCTGAGAGAGGCTCTATTTAGCACAGGGCTTGGACAATGCCTTGGTGTTGTTGAAGGTGCTGAATGATCTAGTAAGGTCCTTGCAGAATGCTGGGGCTTACTACATGTCCTTGGGCTCAGATATTCCTCACATCTTTCAAAGGGATCCTCAAAGTCTCTCCCATGTGGTGTCCTGATAACCTTATAATCCTTAGATCTGCAGCAAAAGTGAGGGTGATGACTGTGCATCCAGGCCCATCCGTCTCATTCACAGTCTCTGCCAGGTGAGCCAAAAAAAAGTATCAGCCCTGGGACTTGGGGGATAAACATGTCTAATCACAAATGAAGGCTTATCTGTTTCCTTTTTGAATTCATAGGGTCACAGATTTAAATAGGCCAGCTGCCGCCTGGTGTCTTTGGAGAGCTCACACATCCGTCTCTTTGTGTGGGGAGGAGAGTGCGACTTTGAAGATATTGTAGGCTGTTCGTAGTTCTTGGTGTTTATAGAGTATTTATTCCTTTCAGGTGACTTGGACTTTCTCTTCTGTGATCTTGATGATCTGCATTATGGTCTGCCATGAGATTTTTCAACTGGTGCTGAATGGTAAGTAAATTTATCCTGAGTGCGGCACTTCCTTGAACTTATCAGACATTCTGTGATCACTGATGTTGTAGAAAATTCCAGCTGTGGAGCAATTCCTTAGTCCAGAAATCCTCCTCATGGTAACCTGGCAGTTTGAATCATGGTGTCCAGAAACTTGGTTTGGACTCGGGAACATGAAATCTTGTATATTTTCATCATAGGTAGACAGTGTTTCTCCCACTGGTGGAACTAGTTGTATCAACTCAACACTGCTGTATCATACTCAAGATGTGAAACCACATCTCCAGGGTCTATTTCTTTGGAGAACACCTTTTCAAACACCATTCTGGCATTGAAGACCAGTGGAAAAGTGGCTGGGACACATTGTGTCTTCTTGTATTGGCCAAACACACAGATGCTAAGATAGATGTCCTCCTTGTCTTTCAGCACCACTCCTGGACAAGCTACAGAGCAGATCTCCAGTGCCAGGGAGCATCTGCACAGGGTGGTGCTGTGGGGAAGGACCCCCAGCCTCCAGCCAGAGTGCAGTGGGAAGACATTGGGCAGGACGGGGACAGGGAGAAGATGAAGTGGCAGTGACAGCTGTGGCCCCCAGGCCAGGGTCTGCGGTCTAGCCTGGGTCCCACCCAAGCAGCAGCCAATGGAGGTTTATTTTGTGGGGTAATTTACAAGTGAAGGGATAGGTATTAGAGTCTAGGAAAGGTATAGCACAGTCCGGTGGTGTTCTCTGGAGAACACTGCTTGGTCTACCTCCAGTGTCCAGGGCCCAGGAACCAAGAGTGCTTCCCCATCTGGATCTTGGGTCTTCAGGGGTCCTCTCTCGGCTCTGCCTACACCCCGAAGCCTCAAAGGGGTTGGTATTTCCAGGTCAAAGCTGGAATGGCTCCCCTTTTGAGAATTCTGTTTAGATCTGTACCCCATTTTTAAACTGGGTTATTTGTTTCCTTCATGTCCTGTTCTTTGAGTTTTTATATATGTTGGATATTGGCTCTCTATATGATGTATAGTTAGCTATAATCTTTTCTTATTTTATAGACTGCCATGTTGCACAAATGATTGTGTCCTTTGCTATACAGAAGTTTTTCTTTCATGAGGTCCCATTTGATAATTGTTGTTCTTTGTGTCTGTGTGCAAGTGCCTGTGCTTACTTACAGGTTAAGGTCACCTGAAATGGCATTGAGGAATGAAACCAGGCTCAGATGGAGTGACCACAGCATAACTGAAGCTGTGACAATTCTATGAAGAGCAATGAAACTTTTATACCTTTATCAGAAACAGAATATAATGGTAATTCCCAGGATCAATACAGTTGTAGTTGCCAGGATACAATGAAGTTTGCAAGCTATACAGGGTATACAAGATTAATGTCTAAAACCAATTGTCCTGTCAAGTTTCCATGCTTGCTTGACTACTAAGGGAACATACAGAGAAACACAAAGAGGCCTGAATGCTTTGCTGCCTGAGGGAGTGCATCAGTCTCTCAGGAACTGGAAGGCACATTGTGCCCCAGGAGCCATGGACTCTGACCTGAAAAAAAAATATGACAAATGCCTCTCAAGGCAGCTAGGCTAGGCCAACTCCATGGTTCCTAGCATCTGTACAATCAGTTCTCTGTTCAAAAAGTTTTTTCCTGTGCCAGTGAGTTCAACTTATACCCCACTTCTCTCTTCTATCAGATTCAGCAAATTTGGTCTTATGTTTAGCAGATCTGGTCTTTGATATATTTGGAGTTGAGCTTTTACAGGGTGATAAGTATGAATCTATTTGCATTCTTCTATATGCAGCCATCCAGTTTGACTAGCACCTTTTGTTGATGATGCTGTCTTTTTCCAGTATATATTTCTGGCTTTTTATCATTGTGCCAAAGCCTCTGATGTTCTTCATGTACCCTTTCACCTCCTGCCCCTGCTATGAGCCTAAGTGCTCAAAGTTCTCATTTGTCAGAATGGGACCTAAGACTCAGAGAGGTGTAGGTACTTGCAGGGCTTTGCATTTGGACCATGTTTGGCCAATGCATACATAAATCAAGAGTATCATGAAGGGAAGAGGAGACTATAGCCATACCACCTTGAACATATCCAATGTTCAGGATATGTTCATGTGTGGTTCTTTAAGACAGAGTCTCTCTATGTAGTCGCTGCTATCCTGGAACTCACTATGTAGATCAAACTGGCCTGGAACCCACAGAAATTCTCCTACCTCTGCCTTCTGAGTGCTGAGATTAAAGGTATGCACCACCACACCTGTCAGAAAAGGAGGGGGAAACAGCCTATACGCTCATGCCAGATATCCTAGAGAGGAAATCATTCTGTGAGGTTTGGTTGGGAAGAGATTTGGGAGCAGAGGAGAGGTATGGGGAGCAGTTAGAGTACAAATAGAAATAATATCAGTATAGAACCCCAAAGAGAAGGGGATGCCTTTCTAGGTCCTCATTCTTCAGCCAGATGATTTTGAGGAACAAGACATGGGGTTCTGGTTTAGACCTTTCCATTTGCAGTGTTAAAAAAAAAAAAAAAAAAAAAAAAGGCTCCTCACTGACCACAAGAACTCTGTGACCAGCCCCCACATTTACACGCCCACACTTACGCATTCAATTGCTCCATGAGTCCTGGGAAACAGCTCACTGTCACTCACATAGTCCAACTCAACTCCACCCAACCACACACTACACAAACCTTGTAGGGCAGAGCTCCTTCTGAGAAGTCTAAAACTTTACTGGAATGGTAGCAGAGAGGACAGAGAAAGTACCTATAGTGAACCAGGACCCCAGGAATTGGCCACTGGTGGACATCGTGGTGCTTCATAGGCAGCCAACCATACAAAAAGAAGAACTTTACATCCTTCTTGTCATTTTGAAAGACTGTAAAACCAGAGTCAAATCTTCATCATCTCACAGGAAGCCAAGAACGTACTTGTTCAGGACCTTGAACAATGAATTCATAAAGACTCTCAAAGGCCCAGAAACAAAGTCTGTGCAGACAAAATCCTTTGGAAGCAGAGTAAGTAATGCTTGTCTTTTCTATGCTGTTAGTGACCATGAAGGGCAATCTTAAAGGCATGAATAGGTGTAGCTCAGGGATCCTCAGCAGTGGGCAAGGCTTTGAGAACCAGACATATCCTATTTAGCCTATTGCTGTATCTGTGCAGTTAATACTCAAGAAATGCTGAATATGGTGGATGTATCCCTAAGGCTGGATGTTCAGATATAAAATTTTTTTCTAGAAAGTGATCTTGACAATTTGTTGTTGATAATTAAGAAAGTAAACCTGTATAAAGAGACAAGAAGTGCCTTTCATGGAAGGTTATTTTAAAAGATACCCTTGCCAAACTTCCTGACATAAAGACCAACAAAATATGGTATATGAAGAAATGGCAGCAATAGAATATAAATTAGAAAAATCATTGCAAATGCAAAAGTGACAAAATTCTGAACCAATTTTTTAATATTAGAACTAAAATCACAAAACTAGGACAACTATCTTAGAGGAGATAGAAAGTCACCACCCAGAGGTAGCAGATGGACAAATGGAATCTTGTTGTATTCTACATCTGCTGTCTTCTAACATGATGTGAGTTGGTTTTATGCAGAAGAGAAATGGGTAGGACTGGTACTAGCAAATTCATATTTTGCCTTTCCTTCCATGGGTTGGGAAAAGGTGGGACAGCTACAGATTTTTCAAAGAATAAGAAACCCTTAGGTTTTGAAAGCCATTCCTTTCTGATCTTAAAGTTCTTTACATACCACACAGCAAAAAAAAAACCTCTGGAATCCCTAAACCATTGAGACCATGAACTGCTAGAAAATAAGGTGCAATGGCCTGACATTAGGATGCATGACAGCTCTGGGTTATTCAATCAAAAAGACCTGGGTAGTGAGTTGATAGGAAATACACAAAACTGGCCTCTCCCTGAAATAGAGAGCCCTGGTTGGTAATGTTTGTTGATTTCTATGGTGGCCAGTTACAAGTTGTCCACATGCTGTGTGGAGATGGAACAGATGCACACAACTGACTCTTACAAGCCACAGTAAGCATCTGGCATCATCCTGGGCCTGGATACTTCTCATCATCTCTTCCCAGGCACTTCACAAATGAGCAAGCTACAGGACACTATTACTAGAAGATTCCAGGATCTAGAGATATACCTGAACACTGTGAAAGGGCCCTGGGGCAGACTTCTACAAGCAGCTATTCTCAGGCATGGGAGAGTCAATGGGCCTTCTGTTTCTCCTCCAACCTCAGCCAGGGTCATGTCTCCTTAGCAGCAGTGTGCCCTGGAACTGTTGCAACCTAACAACTTAGAGAGAGCAGATAAAGCTGGGGTCCCTCAGTAGGCAGATGGTGCTGAATATGGCACTTGACAGTGCTGAACTCAACCTGCCTTCACCTTGGTGAGAATGCACAAAGATCTGGGCTCCTGAGGACCACTTTGCTCCAGATGATATTGCTCCCCAACTTTTGTTTACTCTGCTGTAAATCTGCCAACCTAGCTACAAGTCCTGATTGCCAAGCTGAGTGTCTTTCCCCTTCGCACCAGCAGGAGCAGCAGAAAGCAGAAATCTCTGCCTCAGTCATCCCTGACTGCCAGCTGAGTTTCCCAGTGAGGGCTGACAGTGAAGAGGTGAAGTGGGGACCACAGGGACAGAGCTGATAGGAAATGAAGGGCCCCCTCTTGACACTTCAGCAGAATAGTTTCCCTTTTTCTGCCATGTGCCTTAATGTCCAAAGACCACTCACTGTTCAGGTATGGATTTTATAATCAGGAAACATTCTCTAAGGACCCCAGAAGGGAGAGAAATAGAAGCCCAGGGTGACGCAGGATTGATGGAGCAGGTGCAGCATGCTTTACTGATAGGTATTTGGGTCAAATACTAAAACTCTGGTCAGTAACAACTTACTGAAGTGTTTATTTATTTTCTAAGTTTTTAGGTTCTATTTGACATGTGCCATCTCTGCATATTTAAAGGATACAGGGGACATTTCAGTACATGTGCACAGCGTGTAATGGTCAGCCGGAGTAATGGGATGTCTCTGGGTACCTGGATACCTCAATAATCCTCTTTAGCTATTTTGAAACATTCAAGAATGTGTTATCAACCATAGTCACCTTATTGTGCTATAGAGCATGAGACTAGTCCTGCTGTCCAGTTTCAGGACTCAAGCTCACTATCCTTTCTCCACCCTTCCCCCAAACTCTCCTCAGACTCTGTAGCCACAACTTGACTTTCTAATTCTTTAAGTCCAGCTTTCTAGAGACTCCATACCATGATTCATATGGAAGAACTGTCATTGACAATCAAGAAACATCACTTTCTATGTTACCTATGAAGAAACCTGGTAGGGAGAGGAGGAATACAAACATTGTGTTCAGAATATCTGATAATCACAGACTTTAGAGCAGGACCACTGCATGACAGCCAGGTCCCTGATATTCACTGTCTGGGGATGAAGGGACATTTTTCACATAGCTAGCTGCATGACATCTTTGCAAGGTATGCATTCATTAATCTTCCTGGTGTCAGATTAGGAATTTAGGCTCAAAGAAACAGGTTAATTCATCCAAGGTCACAGAACTAGTATGTTTCAACAAAGCCCATATCCCTGTTGGAGGATTCTTCAAAAATCTAACTGTAAAGAATTCAAAATGCACACAATCATACATGGTGTAGAAGAAGTTTCTACGGTGGTAAGCTATCTATTGGGTCTTTTGTTTCTCTCAAGGCAATCCAGGTTAAAAAAATAATACCTCAGATCTCATTTCATTAGAATCCCATCTTCCATCTAGCTCCTATGAGGTGTCACCTTTTGGATCTCAGCATCTCTTCCTCCTTGAGACCATGTTTCATTTCTGTCTCCAGGTCATGCCCTCCTTCTAGCCTTCTCATGGTGCTCACAGAGGGATACTGAGTCAACTGTAAAGCTACCTATACAAATAAAGGTCATGTGATATGAATCAGACTAAGTTAAACAACCAACCTGGTACCTTGAGTCTCAGTCTATAAAATGATAGGTTGTTCTAGTAGGAATTTGCTAGGTCAGATACACTAATCTTGGCATAGAAAGATTTTTTTTCATCAAAGAACATGCATTGTCTCATTACCAACTGAAAGTAGCATCTTCTAGTTTCTAGGACAACAAGGTAAATAATAATTTTCTATAGGTATGAATGTTTTGTTTTTATCCGTGACTTTCATGGAGACTCCAGTGGCAGAGCCAGCACTGTGATTAGAGGAAGGAGAATCCAATAATTTCAATGCTAGATTTGAACAACACACTCAAGTCTTTCTATCTTAGCTCTTATTCTGTGTCTTGTGCCACATTTCAGAAACTTGAGGCAATCTGGATCTCTGTGTCATTACTTGTAATACCTTGTACCACACTATAGTATCCCATGGCAATGTGCACCTCTGATTCATCACTTCTAAATGATATCAATTTGCCCCCTTAATAGGTGTTGAACATTAACTCAGCAGCTTGGGGTCACTTAGAAATCCTTGGTTAGAACCACAAGGTAAGGTCCTCTTATGTGTTTGAACCATTGATCTTCTTACACAGTCACTCTTTAAATAGTTATATGAATTATTTGCACACTCATTTGTTTGTTCTGTGCCCCTCTTAGACTATAAGGTCCATGTGAGTAGAAAATGCAAGTGCTCCTTGCCCTCCATTTCATCCCTAGGATTTTGTAATTACCAAGTTTCAATGAGCAATTTATTGGTTGAAGAAATGTAACCATTATCTTGTCTTTGTTGCCCAGAACCCTCTGTCTTTAATAGAAAAGTAAATACAGAAGCCATTGTTCCTGACCAGTTCCTGATGGAGATTTCAGCTACCACAGAAGACTACTATACAACCACAGAATTTGACTATGGGGACTCCACCCCATGTCAAAAGGCTGCTGTAAGAGCCTTAGGGGCTGGACTCCTCCCCCCCCCTGTACTCCCTGGTATTTATCATTGGAGTGATAGGCAATGTTCTGGTCGTTCTGGTGCTCATGCAGTACAGGAGGCTTCGAAGCATGACCAGCATCTACCTGTTCAACCTGGCCATCTCTGATCTGGTCTTCCTTTTCACTTTGCCTTTCTGGATTGACTACAAGCTGAAAGACAACTGGGTTTTTGGTGATGCCATGTGTAAGATCCTCTCTGGGTTTTATTACCTGGGCTTATACAGTGAGATATTCTTTATCATTCTGCTGACAGTTGACAGGTACCTGGCCATTGTCCATGCTGTGTTTGCCCTTCAGGCCAGGACTGTCACTTTTGGCATTATCACCAGTATCATAACCTGGGTCCTAGCCATCTTGGCCTCCATTCCTGGCTTATACTTTTTCAAAGTCCAGTGGGAGGCCACTCACCATACCTGTAGCCCTCATTTCCCCTATGAGAGCCTGAAGCAGTGGAAGCGGTTTCAGGCTCTGAAACTGAACCTCCTTGGGCTAATTTTGCCTCTGCTAGTCATGATAATCTGCTACACAGGGATCATCAGCATTCTGCAAAGACGACCCAGTGAGAAGAAGGCCAAAGCCGTGCGCCTGATATTTGCTATCACGCTTCTTTTCTTCCTCCTCTGGACCCCCTATAATTTGACTGTATTTGTTTCTGCTTTCCAAGATGTTCTGTTCACCAATCCATGTGAGCAGAGCAAACAGCTGGACCTGGCCATGCAGGTGACCGAGGTGATTGCCTACACTCACTGCTGTGTCAACCCAGTCATTTATGTCTTTGTGGGTGAGCGGTTCCGGAAGTACCTCCGGCAACTGTTTCAAAGACATATGGCTGTACCCCTGGCAAAATGGCTGCCCTCCCATTTTGTGGACCAACCAGAAAGGGCCAGTTCCATATCTCCATCCACAGGAGAGCATGAGCTCTCTGCTGGCTTCTGATTCAGACCCCTGGGTGTCAACCAAGGTCTAGGAGAGAGTGAGGAGATCGTGCATGGCTCTCCAGGACAGATACTGGCAGCTGTCACAATGAGGATTCACAATCTTGTAGGGTGAGAGGAAACTTAAAGGTGGCTTAGATATAAGTCATCACTTTAATAATTTCCTTGAATGTCTCTCTGTTGAAAAGTAGATGAATGAACAAAGTAGGATGTTCTAGAGGCTGGGGTAATGGATACCAATGAATGGCTTGGACCCAACAAGAATTAGGATCTGTGGTCATTAACAAACAGAGCTGAACTGAACTTTTACTGAATCCCACTCCTAATGATGTGATATTCTGAAAAAAATTCAAGAAAGTATTGTAATAGAAAAGAATTTTGCATACTTGTATATTGACATACATTATAAAGCATAAGATGTTATATCAAAAATGTAAACTGTAACAAACTGAAGTTAATTTATCCAGTTATTTTAAATAATTAGCAAAGATACAAATAGATTATAGAATAAATGCAATAACATTAGTATACAAATACTCACCACAATAAAAATACATAGTTCTTTTGGTTGCTAAAATTGGTGAAGAAATATTATTTCATTTTGTTAATGAAAATGCATAGTACAGGAGCAAATATGGCAAAAACAGTCACAGACGTGTGGTTTGAAACAAATGCACATTAGTGAAGTATTTCTGAAAAACAATTTTAAAAGCTCAATATTACTAAACAGCTAAGTAGTCCATTTTATGGTGATATTAGCAAATACTAGTAAGATGGCATATCATTTCCTATTTAAGAAATATTAAATGTTGGTCAATATGACATGTGACACAAACAAATATTTTAAAGAATTTGTATTGATATGTATATGTTAATAATATTATTAAATTAAGACGGAAAATAAAAAGCTGGCAAGATGCTCAGCTGGTAAAGTCACCACCAAGCTTGACAACCTGAGTTCAATCTTAAGAACCCACATGGTGAAAGGAGAAAACTGACTCTAACAAATAGTTCTCTGATCTCCCTATGTTCACACATAAATAGACACACACACACACACACACACACACACACACACACACGCACACACAAATAAATTAATGTAATAATACAAATATGAGATTCTTTCAGTTCACATTTTAATATGAAAAGAACAAAAATAAAAGGCTACACCAATTCATTTTCCTTTGCTATAATAAATTCCCTTTATACATGATAAAGATTTATCTAGCTTGAAGCTTTGGAGGCTCAAAATGACATCCATCTCTGCTCAGCTCCCATGAAAGCTGCATCATTACATCACCACACAGGAAAGGCTTCATGACCAGAGCACAGGTGAGAAGGCAAAAATCACATAGAATGACAGGAAGCTGAAAAGGTAAAAAGGCCCATCTCTTGTGGGGACCACCCACGGTCCTCTGAGAATTCCCTGCCAAGAGTAATAATCACCTCCCACTTGGCTCAGTGATGTAAAGGTCTTACACCCATATACTGAGAATTAAGACACCAACATGAGTCCTTGAGAAAACAGCCAGTAGTTATAGGTATGGCAGAGTTTGATCCAACAGATAGATAATTGTGTATGTAAGACATCACAGGACCTGAGACTTGTTTCCATCTTTTCAACATAGCACAGCAGCCTTGGCTATACTTTCTTCTAAATCTCACATTAAATAGCTATTTGGGGGCTGGAGAGATGGCTCAGAGGTTAAAATTTCTTGTTTCTCTTGCAGAGGACCAAAGTTCTATTCTTAGCACCCACATCAGGCAGCTCACTACCACCTGTAAGTCTAGTTCTTGAGAATTGAATACCTTCTTCTGGCCTCCCCTACTACATACAAATGGTACACAGACAGACAAGCAGACACACAGATATATTTCTCATTTTAATTTAAATAAATAAATAGCTATATTGCCTATGCTGTTCTGGAACCCCACAGGAAAGGAAGTCTGGGGAATGTAGTTCTAATTGAATTAGATTGATATACAAACCTTCCACAATGAATGATTTTTTTTTCTATCCACTTCTCAACACTGTCCGACTTTCAACACAGCAATATCATAAGGAAAACCACTTTTTGTGAATAAAGAGAAAGAATGAATGAAAGGAAAGAAAAATGAAAGGAGAAAGAGGGAAGAGATGAACTTACAAACAGGTTTTTCTTAGAAGAAAACACAACATGAGCATTCCAAGATGAGGGTATGATATGAACAAATCCTAGCAGCATGACACCCTTGGATTATGGCACAAAGTTTGGTATAATCCCCACAGTATATAGAGGAGCTTGGGTGCTAGGGAATGCAGAATGGGCTGAAGAGCTGGACCATTGGCCTGGCAGGATTTCATGATAGACAGAGTCTGAATTTCCTGGTTGACTTACAACACACATTGAAAACAAGCTCTAAAAGAACAGGTGTTTGGCTGTGGGTCTCTGCATCTGCTTCCATCAGTCACTGGATGTAGGTTCTATGATGACAATTAGGATAGACACCGATCTGAGTACAGGGGAAGGCTAGTTTAAGCACCTTCTCCACCATTGCTATGAGTCTTAGCTGGGGACAATCTTGTGAGTTCCTGGGGTTTTCTCTAGCTGCAGATTTCTCCCCATCCCCTTAATGGTACTTTCTGTCAAGATATCTCTTTCATTGTTCTCCCTCCCCATACCCCCATGTTTCTACCTCTCATGCCCTCCTATCTCCTCCTCTCTATTCCCTCCTCCCAGTTTCCCCAGGAGATCTTAGCCTTTTCCCCTTCCTGGGGTGATCCATGTGTATCTTCTCTCTTAGTGTCTTCTTTAACTAGCTTCTCTGGGGTTGTGGATTGTAGCCTGGTTTTCCTTTGCTTTGTGTCTAATATCCACTTATGAGTGAGTACATACCATGTCCTGGAGCTCAACTGAAGAGAGGGAGGAAGGATTATAAGAGGAAGAGGGGTCAGAATCATGAAAAACCACAGAAATAGCTGACCCAAGCTAATGGGAGCTCATGGACTCTGGACTGACTCACAACCACCTGTAACTATAGTTCTAGCTGGGGAACCTGAATGGTACCAAACTAGACCCTCTGAATGTGGGTGACAGTTGTGTGGCTTGATGTGTTTGTGGGTCCTCTGGCAATGGGACTAGGACTTATCCCAGGCACACGAACTGACTTTTTAGAGCCCATTCCTTATGGTGTGATGCCTTACTCAGCCTTGATGCAGAAGGGCGAGGCTAAGTTTGTCCCCAACTTAGTATGCCAGCCTGTGTAGACTATCCAAGGGAGGTCTTACCCTCTATGAGGAGGGGACGGGGTGGGATGGGGGTAGGTGAGGGGAGTGGGAGAAGAGGAGGGAGGGGTAACAGAGGTTGGTATATAAAAGGAAAAAATTAAATAAAAAATTACAAAAAATAAAGGACAGGTGTTTACAAGTCAAAGGCCTGGAGTTGGCATTTTGATGTCTTTGAGCCTTCCTTTACAAATAGGTATTTAAAATAAAAGTAGTTATAAAGACATTGAATAAAGGTTCTATCAAGTAGTGACAGGAAGTCAAACTGGACTGCCCCTCTAGACTCCTTTCACTGTTCTCCGTTCTCCTCATTTCCCTGTCCTTACCTCTTCCCACTTTGTAACAAGGTATTTAAAGCTATGCACACCCATAGCTGCACATACATTCTAATAGCTATTTCTTAAACACATCTGCCCCAGGACTGAAAAGGAAACTTAGGTTCATTTCTCTGAGTCAGTGTCACAAATCTGTGGCTTCAGTCCCATGCATTGCTCTGATTCCTTCAGAAAGCAGCATTTGATATCTGAGTTCCTGCAGAGACAAATGGTTTGCTCTTTGGCATTTTCTTAATTTCATATTTGATTCACGAGCAGGAAGAAAAATAAAGGAAGGTGAGTCACCTTTGTAATTTAAATTTTGAGTCAGTCTATGTGAAATTACAAATGTTTGAGCAAGTTTTACTTCTCTTATCAAATGTTTTTATCTCTACCAAAAATCAAAGCTGAGCATTATCCTGAAAGTAAATGTGATACATGAAACTAAACATACCCACAGAAAAGCTGCAGAGTCCATAGCTATTTAAATGTTTTAGGAGATCTAGAAACCCTGTAAGAGTTCCACCTTCATTTGTAACAGGAGTAGATAGAATGCTTCTTTCTGTGCATGTTCTGCTCACTGAAAGTAAAACGGGGGACAACACTAAGGATGTTAATATCATTAAAGATTCAATATCCTGATAGAGCCAGGATAAAGCAGTTCAAAACCAATGATGTGGCCTTTCCCACCTCCATGACTTGGATTTCAGTGGGAGCTTGTAACTGAATGTGTTTTGAGTATTTATATGAGAGAAACTGACAAATGCTCCAAATCAGGACCTTTTTTGGAAAGTCAGGGTCTTACCAGTGTCACATTATTTATAATATCCTCATTAAATGAAGTATTAACCTCCTATCAATAATAACATAGAAAATCATTACATAATCATTACATGGATGCACAAAGATGAACTTGGACCCTCACTTATATCATATACAAGAATTAACTCAAACCAAGTCATAGCTTTTGCCTGCTTTTGGGATTCTTTTCCTCTTACTAGATTGCCTAATCCAGCCTTGATATGAGGGTTCATGCCTAGTCATATTATAACTTGTTATATCATGTTCAGTTGATATCCCCGGAAGGCTTGCTCTTTTTTGAAGGGAAACAGAAGAGGAGGGGGTCTGGGTGACAGGGAAGATCCAGAGCAGGGGTACTGGGAGGAATGGACGGAGGAGAAACTGAGGTCAGGATGTAATACATGAGAGAAGAATTTTTAAAAGAGAGGGAAAAGAAAACAAACAAAAAAATGAGTGATAGATTACTTAAATGTAAAAGTTAAACAATGAAACTTTTAGAAGAAAACAGTTAAGCAAAGTTTTAAGACTTTAGGCTAGGCAAAGTTTTCGTGTGTTCATATGTATATGGGTGCACATGTTTAGGAAGGTTTATGTGTGTGCATGTGCATGGAAGTGAGAGGACAACCTTGGGTGTCATTTCTAACAAACCCTCCATTTTATTTTGAGATAGGATCTCTCACTGGTGCTGAACTTCCCAATTAAGCCAATGAGTCCCTGGGATTACAAGTACATGCCACCAAACCTATATTTTTTTAAAGATGGTTGATGAAAATCAAACTCAGGTCCTCATGCTTTCAAAGCAAGCATTTCACAAGCTGAATGACATGCATATATCTTTAAATGTTTGTTTAAAGATTTGTTAAACAAACAAACAAAAACAGGAGGTCACACCAGTCAGAAGAACATATGAATGACACACCTGCCAGATAAATTGCCCAACTCCCTAGATTCTGTTCTCAAAAACCCATTCCAGCATTGAAGCCCTCCCACATCATCATCCTCCCCACCACCAGCCCTTTTTACTGCCTCCAGCAGTGTTACCTGCTCAGAGGCAGGCCACACCAGTCAGAAGGACAGAGACTCCCTGCTGCAACAAAGGTCAAGCTAACCACAAGAAGGCCAGCCACCAACTTGGACAGACACCCTACTTGATCAGAGGTCATGCCAGTCACCAGAAAGCCACAAAGACTAGGAGGCCAAATGGGAAACAGAAAGCAAGGAACAAAACACCCATCCAACAGAGACAAACTCATAAATTTGAACCTATACCTAATCATCCCAAACCCAGATGTCTAAATACCAGTGTAAGAATACAGTTAACAACAGCCAGGGCAATATGACACCACCAGAGCCCAGCTATCCTACAATAGCAAGACCTGAAATATTCCAATGCAGCCAAAGCATGAGGAAAAGAAAACAATCTGAAAAACAATTTTATAAAGATGATAGAGGTTCTTAAAGAGGAAATGAAAAACTCCCTTAAAGAAATTGAGGAAGAGAAAAACAAACAAAAAAAAATGGAGGAATCAATAAATCCCTAAAAGAATGCCAAGAAAGCCAGGAAAAATAAACAAACAGGTGAAGGAAACAATTTAAGACTTGAAAATGTGAAAATCAAAATAGAAACAATAAAGAAAACACAAACTAAGGAGTATTAGAAATAGAAAATCTGTGTAAGCAAACAGAAACTACAGATGCAAGCATCACTAACAGAATACAAGAGATAGAAGACAGAATCTCAGGAATTGAAGATTTGACAGCAGAAATATATTCATTGGTTAAATAAAATGTTAAATCCAAAAAACTCCTAACACAAAACATTTAGGAAATCTGGGATGCTGTGAAAAGAAACAAACAAACAAACAAAGACTAATAGGAATAGAAGGAGAAATATCCCAGCTCAAAAATCCAGAAAATATATTTAACAAAATCATAGAAGAAAATTTTCCTAACCTAAAGGATATGCCTGTAAAGGTACAAGAAGCTTACAGAACACCAAATAGATTGGATCAGAAAGAAAGTCGCTGCATCACATAATAATCAAAACACTAAGCATACAGAGCAAAGTAAGAATATTAAAAGCTGCAAGGCAACAAGGCCAAGTAACATATAATAGTAGAGCTATTAGAATCATACCTGACTTCTCAATGGAGACACTAAAAGCCAGAAGGACCTGAACAGGTAGGTATCTTGGAGACCCTAAGAGACCACAGATGCCAGCCTAGACACTATACCCAGCAAAACTTTCAATCACCATAGATAGAGAAAACAAGGTATTTCATAACAAAGTCAAACTTAAACAACATCTAGCCAAAATCCAGCCCTACAGATGGTACTAGAAGGAAAAGTCCAACCCAAGGAAGTTAACTACACTCATGAAAATAAATAATCTCACATCAACAAAACCCAAAGAAGGGACACACACACACACACACACACACACACACACACACACACACACACTACCACCAACAAAATAATAGGAATTAACAATCATTGGTCATTAATGACTCTCAATATCAATGGAATTAATTCCCCAATAAAAAGACACACAGGCTAACAGAATGGATATGAAAACAGGATCCATCTGTCTGCTGCATACAAGAAACACACTTCTATATCAAAGACAGACATTGTCTTGGAGTAAAGGGTTGGAAAAAAGGTTTTCCAAGCAAATGGAACTAAGAAGCAAGCTGATGTAGCTATCCCAATATCTAACAAAATAGACTTCAAATAAAAATTAATTACAAAAGATGGAGAAGGACATTACATATTCATCAAAGGAAAAATCTACCAAGAGGACTTTTCAGTTCTTAACATCTATGCCCCAAACACAAAGGCAACCACATTTGTAAAAGAAACATTACAAAATCTTAAATCACACATCAAACCTCACACATTAATAACAGGAGACTTCAATACCCCATTTTCACCAATGGACAGGTCATCCAGACAGAAACTAAACAGAGAAATAAAGGAACTAATTGACACATACTCAGTCATAAAGCAAGTCTCGACAGACACAAGAAAATGGAAACAACCCACTGTATCTTATCAGACCACCATTGATGAAAGCTGGATTTCAAGAATAAGAGAAAGCCTAAAAAGTCATGGAAACTGAGCAACTCTGTAGTGAATGACCACTGGGTCAAGGAAGAAATAAAGACAGAAATTAAAGACTCTCTAGAAATCAATGAAAATGAATGCACAACATACCCAAACATCTGGAACATAATTAAAGCAGTGATAAGAGGAAAGTTCATGGCACTAAGTTCCTGCAAGTAGAAATTAGAGAGAGCTAATACTAGCAACTTAACAGCATTCTTGAAAGCTCTAGAAAAAAAAAGAAGCAAACATACCCAAGAGGAGTAGATGGCAGGAAATAATCTCAAACTCAGGGCTGAAATCAATAAAATAACAACAAAGAGAACAATACAAAGAACCAGTGAAACAGAGAGTTGGTTCTTTGAGAAAATCAACAAGATAGATAAACCTTATCCAAAGTTAACTAAAAGTCAGAGAGATAATATCCAAATTAACAAAATCAGAAACAAAAATGGGGACATAACAACAGACACCAAGGAAATCCGAATACTTCAAAAACCTATACTCCACAACAATGGAAAAATCAAAAAGAAATGCACAATTTTCTCAATAGATACCACTTACCAAAATTAAATCAGGATCAGATAAACAATTTAAATAGACCTATGACCCTTAAGGAAATAGAAGCAATTATTAAGAATTCTCCCAACCAAAATGATCCCAGGGCCAGGCAGTCTTAACTCAGAATTCTACCAGACTTTCAAAGAAGATATAATACCAATACTCCTCAAATTATTCTACAAAATAGAAACAGAATGAGCATTGGAAATTCATTTTGTGGGGCCATAGTCACCCTGATATCCAAACCACGCAGATTTAACAAAGAAAGAGAACTGCGAATCAATTCCCTTCACAAGCATTGATGCAAAAATAGTCAATAAAATACTCACAAACAAAATCTAAGAACACTATGAAAAGATCATTTGCCATGACCAAGTGGGCTTGATCCCATAGATGCAGAGATGGTTCATTATATGAAAAAAATATCTATCAATGTAATCCACTATATAAACAAACGAAAAAAAAAAAAAAAAAAACATGATCATCTCATTAGATGCTGAAAAGGCCTGTGACAAAACCCAACACCCCTTCTGATAAAAATCAGGGAGAGATCAGTAATACAAGGACCATACCTAAACATAATAAAGGCAATATACAGCAAGCCAGTAGCCAACATCAAATTAAGTGGAGAGAAACTTAAAGTAATCCCACTAAAATCAGGGACAAGACAAGGCTGTCCTCTCTCTACATATTTAGTCAATATAGTACTTGAAGTTCTAGCTAGAGCAATAAGACAACTAAAGAAGATTATGAGGTTACAAATGGACAAAAAGGAAATCAAAGTATTACTATTTGCAGAGATGATAGTATACACAAGTGACTCCAAAAATTCTACCAGGAAACTTCTACAGCTGACAAACACCTGTAGTGAAGTGGCTGGATACAAGATTAACTAAAAAAAAAGTCATTAGCCCTCCTGTACACAAACAACAAACAGGCAGAGAGAGAAATCAGGGAAACAACACCCTTCACAATAACTGCAAATAACATAAAATATCTTGTAGTATTTCCAACCAAGCAAGTGAAAGACCTGTTGATAAAAACTTCAAGTCTTTGAAAAAGAAGTTTGAGAAGATATCAGAAGATGGAAAGATCTCTCATGTTCATGGATTAGTGGGATTAATATAATAAAAATGGCCACCTTACCAAAAGCAATCTACATATTCAATGAAATTCCCATCAAAATTCCAACATAATTCTTTGTAGACCTTGAAAAAAGCATTCTCAATAAATGCTGCTGGTCTAACTCGATTTCTGTATGTAGAATAATGCAAACAGATTCATATCTATCACCTTGCACAAAACTCAAGTCCAAGTGGAACAAGACATTAACATAAAACCATATACACTGAACTTGATAGAAAAGAAAGTGGGGAATAGCCTTGAATACATTGGCACAGGAGACGACTTACTGAACAGAACACCAACCCAAGTCTTCTACAAGAGTAGCAAGTATTCTACCCAACAATGAAAAACAGTAAAATTCTAGCATCTGTTATGTGGTATAAGAGACTCAGAAACATGCTAACATAAGGATTCAGCCACAAGAAACCATCTCTTACATGACTTCATTCATGTCCAGGCAAAGTCCAGACAGCAAATATAGAGACAGAAAATAGATCAGCTTGAAATAGCCTGGGGGGGGGGGGGGGAAACAGACTAAATTGTGAAGAGTATAAGTGAAACTTGTTAGAGGGATGGCAAACACAAACTTAGGGTGATGATTGTATTAAGTAACATTAAAATACCACTGTATCTTATGCATGAAATGAATATATCTTATGAAATGCAGAACACATTTCATAAAGTTGCTAAAATTTATGAGATTTTTTTAAATATTTTTTTTCAGTTGTGTGGTAGGTGTGAGTACATGCAATGCTCCCAGAGGCCTGAAGAGGATGTTGTATCCCCACAAACTGGAGTAATAGGCAGTTGTAAACCTCCTGACATGGATACTGGAAATCAAACTCAGGTCCTATGCAAGAGGAGTACATCTTCTTAACCATTAAGCCATCTCTCCAGCCCCTAAAATGTATATGATTTTTATTCCCAAAGAGTATTTGAAACTTATAGAAAGTACTGACAAAGAAAGAATTCTACATTTCTAGTGCTCAGTGTTTAATTTGGTTTGTGATAATTATGCACTATATGTGATTTATGTCACCATTTTATGCCGAGCATTTCATTATAAAAACTTCATAAATAGTATTTTTGTCAAGTATACAATATTCCAGTACAATATCATCAATTATCATCTCCTTAAAAAGTTCCAGAACTTAAAACATAGAATATTTTTGCCAAGCTAACAGGACTTAGAGCTATCAAAGTGTAGATGTTAATGTTCCCAGTAATGCTGGTAAAGACTGATATACATGTATAACTTCCAAAACAGTGTCTTCTATTATATTATGCTCTGTGCAGAGAGAAACAAACACAAACACCACCCCCTCCTACTTCCTCTGGAATGCTTCTCCACAATACTTAGTCTTCAAAACATGAACGCCCTCACAATTAGTTCACATATACTGGGTCAAGCAAAACTGCAGTCATCATCTATTTAATAAGGAATTCATGTGGGATCTTCTATTTTAATGAACATGATGACTAAATAATAGAGTAACACTTAAGAGCTTTTCAGAGCTTTAAATTAGATGTTTTCTTCCATCTGACACGTAGTTGTTTTTTTAATTTGTGTGGCTTTTAGAAGATAACTTTGTTTTCTCCAATTAAAAGTGATACAACTGATATTCCTCAAGGGATTTCTCTCTTGGACATCCCACTCTCAGAGATGTTTCAGTAGAACAGTTGTTGCAACAGGAAACAAAGCAAATGTGTACCCAGTATTAAATTGCTACAGTCTAGTCATCTGACACATCTTACAGCAGTGTTGTGAGTTAACACCATTACATTTGAATACTTTGCACTCCCTACACTCTACTAGACTCTGCCTCTCTGTTGTCTGTAACCATCTATTTGACCTTCTGTAGTGGGAACCTATTCTTGTGATGACAGCCATTCACAGTATGCCCAAGAATGAGCACCTTCTGCCCTCTTAGAAAGACACTGGCTAAGTAATGGCCTGTACAGGTAACTGGGTCTTAAACAGAGATAACAGAAGGGACTTTACAGCTAGGCTTAAGTCAAAGATCTTGAGATTTTAAATATATAGCAAAACTAGCAAAGAGAAATGTAAAGAAGATTGAATTACTGAAAAGGAGAAGGCAAAGCATCCCAAAAGCCACTGCCAAGGAATCCTGCCAGACAAGAATAACTGAAAGAAACAAAGAACAGATTTTCCTATGGAGTCACTAGAAGAAGCCAGCTCTTTTCACCCCAGTAACAGTCATTTGAGACCTCTGACACCCACATTGTAGGAGAGTACATCTGTGTTATTTTAAGACCTCACTGCTGTAGGATGGTCTTCCTGTATGCTGTGAATATGTGTTGCTACTATTTGGTTAATATAGAAGCTGTTTTGGCCTATGGTAAGGCAGGATAAGAGCCAGGTGAGAAATCCAAGAGAGTCACAGGAGAAGAGGGTGGAGTCAGGGAGACACCAACTAGCCACCCAAGAAGCAAGATGCCAGCAGATTAGTAATGCCACAGCCATGAGGCAAAATATAGATTAATAGAAATGGGTTGATTTAAGATGTAATAGCTAGCTAGCAATAAGCCTGAGCCATAGACCAAATAATTTGTAATTAATATTAAGCCTCTGAGTAATTATTTTATAAAAATGGCTCCTGCCCAGGAGAGACCCAGAGGGACCAAGAAACTTCAGTCTAACCCCACATCTATGTGAGATGTTATAGTAGCTACAGGAAAATAGTATAAGAAGAAATTCTTATAGCCAATCATCCAACCCAAAGGGAGTTGACACCTGTCCCTCATGCCTTTCCCATATGGAAGCCTGATCCCCAAATGTCGTCATGGTCTTTATTTTGTTCTTGATAATGTTGTTTTGTTTTTGAGACAAGTTCTTACTATGAAGCTCAAGCTAGCCTCAGGTTTGTTGTATAGCCTATTCTGGCCTCAAACTCACAATGGACTCAAGTGCAGTGATTATAGACATTGACTCTAAAGTTTGGTTGTATTTTTCATATTTAAAAACCCATTTCAATCTGGGTTCGGTCCTCAGCTCCGAAAAAAAAAATTAAAAAAACGAAAATATTTCAAGAATATCTTTATAACCACTAAGATAGATGTTACAAGATTAGGTTCACTTGCAGTTTTTCAGTTCCACACAAAAGCTTAGAGAGTCCACAGAAGGTTATTTCCAGGTCAGGAATCCCCCTATGGTAGGCCAAAAGAAGGTCATTGTCCCTCTGTGCTCCTCTAGCAGCTTTCTTTCCTCTAGGAACCTGCTTTCTCCAATAATTCTCAAGGTTAGTCTTCACTAATTCTAGGCCAGCCAACCTTGGACCGACCTACACCATGAGAACTGGACAGCAGACAGCACAAAGAGCAGCTGGGGAAGATCAAGATCAACCCCTATATCCATAAGCAATGAGAATCTACTAAGTGAAATGAGGTTGCCAGGTTCTACAGGTAGTAGTCATTGTATGTGTTTCCTAACTGGTTGTTGGTCTCACTGAGATATAACTTAAACATAGGGTTGCTTTAATTCTTAAACGTTGGTTATCCAAGTCACTTGTTTTCTAAGCCCAGAGATAATCAGATCCTTGTGTTCAGTTTTCTAGCAAGTGTCTCAAAATTGGTTTTGATTGACTTAGTTTACTATAGGTTTTTCCCACTTACAACCTAGTCACAAAAGTTTTCTTTGAACTGCTGTCCAACATAGTTCTTACTTTCTGGTTCTGTTGCATGGCTGATTCATGAACAGAAGCATTAATTTACTTTCTTTCCTTTTAAATTTCATCTGTTAGTCTTGGTTCAGTGGCCTGAACTATGAAGATCTTTCTGAACCTCCCTTTACTGCTGTCATTTATCTCTGCATTCGTGTTCCCACCTGATCCTTCTCAAATTGATAGTATATGGTGTATGGTACCCTATTTTGTAAAGGACTATAAAATAATTACTATAAAAGAACTACAAATTTAGCAAGTACTGTTAAGCTTTATTTATTTTCCTGGTAAAGCCAAAGATCAATACTCTAGACATAAAAGTAGCACAAAATTCACTAGAAACCATTGCTCAGAAGTGGTTAGGCACAGAGGTCTGTCCCAGGTCATGAAGTATGAAATGTGCTCACATGAAGACATAGCTGTGTGAAATGAAAAGAACAGGAGGACTCTGCATGAATCTTTAAGAAAGAATAGAAGAAAAGGTGCCTAGAGAACAGAACTATCTACATTTGAAGAAAGCAAGGGTGGAAGAGTTTTGAGGATGCATTGTAATTACTTCCACAAAGTTTATCTTGTTATCAGAGTCATATTCCTTTATGTTTGAATAGTCCTTGTAAAGGAGCCTGTATTTTAGTTTCTGTGGCATGAAGGAGAAAAATGACCCTTCAAAGAGGAAGCAGCATCAGTAAAAGTTTGATGTTGATGAAATTCAAGCAGCTGGGCAGCAGTGGTGCGCGCCTTTAATCTGAGCGCTCAGGAGGCAGAGCCAGGCAGATTTCTGTGAGTTCAAGGCCATCCTGGTCTACAAAGTGAGATCCAGGATGGGCACCAAAACTACACGGAGAAACACTGTCTCAAAAAAAAAAAAATTCAAGTAGTGGAGGGAAAAATAAGTTGTATTTAGGGGTTGGGGATTTAGCTCAGTGATAGAGCTAAATCAAGGCCCAGAGTTTGATCCTCAGCTCCAAAGAAAAAAAAAGTGGTATTTAAGACTCAGCTTGGGCATGTAGGCAGGTTTTCTTGCATCCAACAGGAGTCAGCAGGATGGCCTAAGAGAAAAGCACACTTATTTCACTATGTACAAGACACTTCTGGGAGGCTAGCAGATGTGTAGGTAGAGGGGTCAACAGATGCAAAGATGTGGAAGTGAAAAAAAACTGGTTTCACTGAAGGAACTGAAAGTAGCCCACAAGGACAGGAACAGAGCATCGGTTGAATGAGGAGGAAGAGGGAGGAGACTGGAGTCAGCAAGCACTAGACTATAACACATTTTTTTTTTTTTTTGGTTTTTCGAGACAGGGTTTCTCTGTGTAGTTTTGGGTAGCCCAGGCCTCAAACTCACAAAGATCCACCTGCCTCTGCCTCCCAAGTGCTGGGATTAAAGGCGTGCGCCACCACTGCCCAGCTCATAACACTCTTAGGTCTGCACCAAACTCAATCAGCAAATGAGTCAAATTTAAGAATGACATAATCTTATTTCAAGTTTAGAAGGAACATTCTGGATGCAAACCAAAAAATATTGAGGAGATAATGCAGGAGAGAACTGTCAGAAGAAAGTTGTGGACTCCAAGAAATGAAATGATAACAACTCAACCTGGAAAACTGGCAAGGAGGAAGGAGGCAAATTGGAAAGCACTCAGGAGGAAGAGTCATCAAAGCTGTATGATTAGAAAGGCATGGGCAGAAATACTAGCAATCTGTTCCTGGCATTTTACTGGAAGGCATTGTCATGGGCTGAGATGATGAGCCCATGGGGAAGAACATTGTACTGAGCTTGATTCTGGATGCATCATACTTGCTCATCCATATCTAGAGATAAGCTTCCAAATGGTCTTCTAAATGCCAGCATTTGATAACCAGATGGTTTCAAATAAAATGTTTAAGTTTCTTGCTCTTGGAGAACTAGAATACTGGGCCACCCTAAGTTTGTAATTTCCAGCCAGAGGTCAATAGGTAACAGAGTACACACACAGTCTGTCTCTTGGTCTTTGTTGTACCAGTCTGGAGCTAATACTGACTTTTAGAAAACAAAGAATATCCAACAGAAATCATACATGGCCCATGAAGCCTGTATTCATTATCTGTTTCTTCACAGAAAAGGTTTGCCAAGCAGGCTGTGGGCATGAATCTGCCTTTTGGTGGCATGTCCTCTTTGGCTTCTTGATCTTTCCAACACTTGCTTCTTTCCAAGCCTGCATTACTTGAGCTCATTATTCTTAATCCTGACTTAGAGTGGCGAGATGAAAAAGGGCCAAGATAAGACAAGAAAAATTTTTAGGGAAAGGCAGAGATAAAACAGTGAAGTAACGGAGAAGTAGAGGAAAACAAAGAGAGGGTTGTTTATTATTTTCTGAGGGAAAGAAATTAAGTATTTCAGGAGACAAGTGGAGGCTCAGGGTTGTAACAAGAATCTTAAAGGGTCTTATTAATAAAAAAAATGTGGGAGCCAGATATTGGGGTGAATGCTGAAAGACCAGAGAAACAGAACAAGCCACATCCAACCTCACCTTGCCAACTTCTCAGCTGATCTTGTTTTCTCAAACTGGAAGCCTCTGTGTCCTCAGCCAAATAGATCCCAGCTGAACAGCTGCTAAAAGCCTAAATAAAAGCTTAACAAGACTCTAGTTCCTGGTCCTCACACCTTATATACCTTTCTGCTTCCTACCATCACTTCATGGAATTAAAGGCGTGTGTCACCATGCCTGGCTGTTTCCAGTGTGGCTTTGAACTCACAGAGATCCAGATGGATCTCTGCCCCCCAAGTAAAAGGATTAAAGGTGTGTGTGCCACCATTTTCTGGCCTGTATATCTATCTAATGGCTGTTTGTTCTCTGACCCCAGATAAGTTTATTAGGGTTCACAATATATTGGGGACACAATATCATCACACAGGGTCATTAGATGCTGAAAGGGCCTGTGACAAAATCAAACTCCCCTTCATGATAAAAATCAGGGAGAGATCAGGGATACAAGGAACATACCTAAACATAATAAAGGCAATATACAGCACATCAACAGTCAACATCAAATTAAATGGAGAGAAAATCAAAGTAATCCCACTAAAATCAGGGACAAGACAAGGCTGTCCTCTCTCTCCATATTTAGTCAATATAGTACTTGAAGTTCCAGCTACAGCAATAAGACAACTAAAGGAGATCAAGGGGATATAAATTGGCACAGAAGAAATTAAAATATCACTAGAAGAAATCAAAGTATCACTATTTGCAGATAATATGATAGTATACATAAGTGACTCCAAAAATTTTACCAGGAAATCCCAACAGCTGACAAACACCTTCAATGAAGTGGCTGGATACAAGATTAACTAAAAAAAAAAAAAGAGTCAGTAGCCCTCCTGTACACAAACAACAAACAGGCTGAGAGAGAAATCAGGGAAACAACGCCCTTCACAATAACTGCAAATAACATAAAATATCTTGTGGTATTTCCAACCAAGCAAGTGAAAGACCTATTGATAAAAACTTTAAGTCTTTGAATAAAGAAATTAGATGGAAAGATCTCTCATGCTTATGGATTGGTAGGATTAAATTGTAAAAAAAAAAAAAAAGTCACTGTTGTGATATATTGTGTACCCTAATAAAGCTTTCCTGAGGATCAGAGAACAGAGCAGCCACTAGATCAGACATAGAGGCCAGGCAGTGGTGGCACACACCCTTAATCCTATCATTTGGGAGGCAAGGATCCATCTGGATCTCTGTGAGTTCAAGACCACACTGGAAACAGAGTCAGGCAGTGGTGGCACACACCTTTAATTCCAGTACTGAGAAGCACATGCCTTTAATCCCAGGAAGTAAAAGCAGAAAGGTGTAGAAGTCATGAGGAAACAGAGACTAAAGCAATTTAGCTGAGACCCTTTTAGGTGAGGACTCAGAGGTTTTCAGTCTGAGGATTCATGGAAATAGGATTGGCTGAGGTGTTAGCTAGGTGAGGTTGGCTGTGGTTTGTTCTGCTTCTCTGATCTTTCAGCTTTCACCCCAACATCTGGCTCTAGGTTTTTTATTATAAGACCCTTCTAGATTTGAAAACAGGCCACATTACCAAAAGCAATCTTTGAATCCAACACAATCCCCATAAAAATTCTAACACAATTCTTTACAGTCTTTGAAAGAACAACTTTCAACTTCACTTTATCTCATAACTCTGACATCTCCAACATCTTGGAGTCTCCAAGACAATCCAAATTTCTCCTTCACAGTTTCACCGTTTTCCTGAGCTTCCATTCAAGGACACCCATGACACATGCCTTGCCTCAGTGGATTTCCCTGGTCATGGAGCAAGATTCCTTAATTCCTTTCTTTTACCCTTGACTCTAAAGCCAGAACCATATGGTCAAAGCTGACAAGTACTACTGCTTGCTGGGTCTGGAACATGGCCGCCTTGTTCAATTACATCTTAACCAACTTTCACTGCCTAAGCTTGGCTGTTCTGAAGCTGGATCTGTAGACAGGCAAGCCTCAACTCAGAGATCTGCCAGGCTCTGCCTCTAAAGTACTGGAATTAAGGTGTGCACCACCTTACCTACTCTAAGTTTTTCTTTATTCCTTTTAGTAAGTTGGAAATTTAGCTGGGTGGAATCTTATCCTGGCCACTAGTACCTTTACTCAACTTCTTAATCTGTTTATCTCCTTGAATATAGGACTCAGTTCTAATCCATTTCCTGGTGATCCTTTCCTCCTTAATTTTTACATTTTGTATTTTTACCTGCTTAGTTTGTTATAAATCTTTTCATTATAAATCTTCATTAAAGTTAGCACTAACAACCATACAACAGAGTCAATATTAGGCTGTTTTGAGATTTCCTTTGCCAACTGAGTTAATAAAATCTCTTCACTTTAGCCTCAGGCAAACTTTTTGGACAAGGGTAAAAAAAGCATCCACATTTTTTCACCAAAATATTATAAAAACAATCTCTAGGCAACATACTAAAATTCTTCTCCTCTTAAATCTCTTGAGCCCACCCCCCCACAGTTCAAATCATTCTCATCATTACTTCCATGCTCCTACTAGTATGGCCCATTAAGCAGTACTTAAACCATTCTAATGATTTCCTAACCCAAAGTACAAAAGTCCAAATTCCTACAACAAAAACATGGTCAGACTTATCACAGTGATACTCCAGTCCCTAGTACCAACTTCTGTCTTAGTTAGGTTTTCAATTGCTGTGAAGAGACACCATGACCATAGCAACAAAAGAACACACTTAATTGAATGGCTTACAGTTTCAGAGATTTAGTCCATTGTCACCATGTTGGGACAAAGCAGCATGTGGGCAGACATGATGCTGGGGAAGGAGCTGAGAATTAATATATCTTGACCCACAGGCAACAGGAAATGGTCTGAACATGGCATAACTTGGGCATAGGAGACCTCAAAGCCTGCCTTTGCAGTGACACATTTCTTCCAACAAGGCCACACCTCCTAATAGTGCCACTCCTATGAGCTTATGGAGGCCAATTACATTCAAACTAACATGACAAAGAAGCCAAAATTTTACAGTGGAAAAAAGAAAGCATCTTCAACAAATGGTGCTGCTCTAACTGAATGTCATCATGTAGAAGAATGTAAATAGATCTGTATCTATCACCCTACACAAAGCTCAAGTCCAAGTGAATCAAAGACCTCAATGTAAGACCAAATACACTGAGCCTGATAGGAGAATTTGGGGAATAGCCTTGAACACATTGGCACACAGTACAACTTCCTGGACAGAACACCTATAGCACCAGCACTAAGATCAACAGTTAATAAATTGAACCTCATGAAACTGAAAAGCTTCTATAAGGTAAAGGTTTCCATCAAAAGGACAAAATAACAGACTAGTGAATGGGAAAAGATTTTCATCAACTCCACATCTGACAGAGGACTAGTATCTAAAATATATAAAGAACTCAAGAATCTAGACATAAAAAAAAACAAATAATCCAATTTTAAAATTGAATATAGACCTAAATAGAAAATTCTCAACAGAGGAATCTTGAATGGCTTGGAATCACTTAAAGAAATGTTCAACATCCTTAGCCATCAGGGAATTGCTCTGAGATTCCATCTTACACCTGTCAGAATAGCTAAGATAAAAAAATACAAGTGATAGTTCATGCTGGTGAGGATGTGGAGCAAGAAGAATACTCCTCCATTGCTAATGGAAACACAAACATGTACAGCCACTTTGGAAATAATATGGTGGTTTCTCAGAAAATTGGGAATCAAATATACCTCAAGACCCAGCTATACCACTCCTGGATCCATACCCAAAGGACTCTCTATGATACCACAAGGATACTTGCTCAACTATGTTCATAGCAGCTTTATTCATAATAGCCAGAAACTGAAAAAAAAAACAAAACATGGATTTCCCTCAACCGAAGAATGTACAAAGAAAATATGGTACATATACACAATGGAGATTTTCTCCTCTGTTAAAAACAATGAAATCAGGTAATTTGCTGGCAAATAGATGGAACTAGAAAAAATTATCCTGGATGAGGTGACCCAGAAAGACAAACATGGTGTGTATTTGTTTATAAGTGGATATTAGCTGTAAAGTATAGGATAACTATGCTACAATATACAGTAAAGGAGAGATGCACAAATCTCGCTGTGAAGGGGAAATAGAATAGACATCATCAGTGGATAGGAAGAGAGGTCTGGATTGAGGATAGAAGTACGAACAGGAGGGATAAGGTAGAGGAAAGATGGAGGGAGAAAGTACAGGAAATACAACTGGAATAGGGGGATCTCTGGGAAAAGCTAGAAACCTAATGCAATGGAAACTCTCAGGAATCTATGAGGGTGACCCTAGCTAAGACTCCTAGCAATGGGAGATACAGAGTCTGAACTAGCCATTTCCTATAACCAGGCAAGACTTCCAGAGGAAGCATTGGAACACCAATGCAGCCACAAACCCTCCAACCTACAATTTCTCCTGCTTACAAGGCATGCTGCAGTAGAGGTGGTGGAGAAGTTGTGGGAGTGGCCAACCAATGACTGCTCCAGTTTGAGACCCAGACTATGAAAGGGAGCTCACCCCTGACACTGCCTAGAGGGCCAGGACCCAGAGGTGAGGTATCCCAGGGACCTGGATAGAACCAAACACAACTGGCAAAAAAAAAAAAAAAAAGAAAAAGAAAAAGAAAAAGAAAAAAAAGTCAGTTAAACAAATCCTAAAAACACTCTGCTATACTCACAGACTGCTGCCTAGCCCAATGGTCATTAGAGAGGCTTAACCCAGCAACTGATGGAAACAGATGCAGATACCCACGGCCAAATATTAGGTGGAGCTTGGGGAATCCTGTCAAAGACGGGGAGGAAAGATTGTAGGAGCCAGAGGGGTCAAGGACACCACAAGAAAGCCCACAGAATCAACCTGTGCTCATAGGGGCTCACAGAGACTGAACTGTTGGTGAAATTATTAAGGCCACTCCACATAGTTAAAAGGGAGGTTTATTTTGTGGGGTAACTTACAAATGAAGGAATAGGTAGGTTGTAGGGTCTGGCAAAGGTATTATGCAGTCCAGTGATGTTCTGTGGAGAACTCTGCTCAGTCTACCTCCAGTGTCCAGGGTCCAGGAACCAAAGAGATCCCTCCCATCTCAATCCTACATCTTCAGCATCCTCTCTCAGCTCTGCCTTGTAGGCGTGGCCACTACCTAAGCCTCAATGGGGGTTGGAACTTCCAGGCCAAGGCTGGAATGGCTACCCACTACACTGAATCAACAACCAGGGAACCTGCGTAGGACTGACCTAGACCCTCTGCAGATATGTTAGTTACAGTTACGTAGTTCAGTCTTCTTGTGGGACTCCTAACAGTGGGAGCAGGGGCTGTATCTGACTCTGTTGCCTGCTTTTGGGACCCTTTCCTCCTACCCGGTTGCCTCATCCAGCCTTAATAAGAGAGGAGGTTCCTAGTGTCACTGTAACTTAATATACCATGGCTGGTTGATATCCATGTGAGGCCTGTGCTTTTCTGAAGAGAAATGGAGGGAGAAAAGTAGATGAGGGGAGATGCAAATGGGGGAAGAACTGGGGTGGGGAGGGGAAACTTCTGTCTGCATGTAAAAACAAATCATACATACATACATACATACATACATACATACATACATACATACATACAAAAAAGAAAAGAAACCCTAGCTAAGACAGCCACTTGGCTGGGCTACACAGTGAGTTCCAGGCCAGCCTGGTATGAGACCTTATCTAAACAAAACAAAAAACAACAGCAAAAACAAGAACCCTTTCATCAAATCTAATTGTGTTTTGTTTTGTTTTTCGAGACAGGGTTTCTCTGTGTAGCTTTGCACCTTTCCTGGATCTCGCTTGGTAGACCAGGCTGGCCTCAAACTCACAAAGATCCGCCTGCCTCTGCCTCCCAAGTGCTGGGATTAAAGGTGTGCGCCACCACTGCCAGGCAAATCTAATTTTTAAACTAATGCATTTAACAGGTGTTATACAATGCACTTCATAGATCTTGTTGTTGTTTTGATTTAGTTTGGTTTTTTAAGTGTCTTGCTATGATTCTCCCAGGCTGTCAGGAAACTGGAGATTCTCCTCCCTCAACCTCCCAAGTACTGGAATTTTCTCCCAAGTACAGGTATTTCTGGTACACCTAGTTGTGCCTTGAGTTTTTTATAAGAGTATTCAGGTTAACTGACCATTATGGGTTGTGTAGCAATGTTTTCACATTTCATCTCAAACAGCAAATCAACTGACTCGAAGGTACTTCGTTGTGGTGGTATTGTGTTTCCCAAAATATATTGTGCACCCTAATAAATTTATCTGGGGTCAGAGAACAAACAGCCACTAGATAGACATAGAGGCCAGAAAATGGTGGCACTCACACCTTTAACCCTAGCCTTCTGGAGGGAGGCAGAGATCCATTCAGATCTCTGTGTGTTTAAAGCCACACTGGAAACAGCCAGGCATGGTGACTCACGCCTTTAATCCCATGAAGTGATGGCAGAAAGCAGAAAGGTATATAAGACATGAAAACCAGGAACTAGCTGGTTAAGCTTTTAGGCTTTTGAGCAGCAGTTCAGCTGAGATCCATTCTGAATGAGGACTCAGAGGCTTCCAGTCTAAGGAAACAGGATCAGCTGAAGAACTGGCAAGGTGAAGCAGCTGTGGCTTGTTCTGCTTCTCTGATCATCCAGCATTCACCCTAATAACTGGCCTTGGGTTTGTTTTTATTAACAAGACTCTTTAAGATTCATTCTACACACCATGATCCCACCCTATAAGGTGAGGCAAGGAGGGTGCCTGTTTCATTAAACTTGCAGATTCCATAGTCTCTATGTGACCTTGTACACCTGCTTTACCTTCTCTTAGCTCTGTAGTTCTCTTTTGGAAAGCAAGTTTTGACAGTGGGAATAGTTTTAAAGGAGACTCAGTTGCAGAGAGGTTCAGAGAGAGATGGTTTGGGGCAGTCAGCAGGGACTGTTTGTTGTTGTTGTTGTTGTTGTTGTTGTTGTTGTTTTGTTTTGGGTTTTTGTTTGTTTCTTTCTTTCTTTCCCTAATTGGAGCAGTGGGAAAAAGGGAGGCTTATTCCAATCTGTGGTCCTCAGCCTAGCTTTACAACCAGCTTTGTGATTCAAGCAGATAATACTCCCTTTCTGGGTTTCAATTTCCATATATGACATGAAATCATTGGAGTTAATGATCTCTAAAGCTTTTTCCAACCTTGATATATGTGAAGCCCAGGTCAGAAACTTGTAGATCAGGCAACAGTAATCATGGATAGCTTGGTTTCAGTTATTCAATTTATTCCAAGATAAGATGATTCAGTACAAGTATCCTATCTTTAAGTAGCTTCTACCTCATCTGCCAAAGACTTCTTTTTAATCCCCACCTCACTCATCTGATTATTTTAGAGCATGTTTTTACAAAATACCCTAAGACTTAATAGCTTAAAATAAAAGTAGATTCTATGTTAACTGGCTGGTTCTCTCCACAAGGTATTGACCAGGGTGCTAGGAGGATGGAAGACACTGGCCTCCCTCACAGAGCTGCCAGTGGTTTATGGCTGTCTGAGCAGGACCTCAGCTAAGCTGCTGATGAGGAACTCCATCCTCTCTTTATGTCTCTAGACTGGACTTATAGCTGAAGCCCTTGATCTCCAGAGGGAGCAGGTGAGGTAGAACACAGAAACTGCCAGGCCAGGACCTAAGGCTTGAAAGTACCAGTGCATCAATGCCATCCTTGGCCAAAGCAGCAATGGCACCAGCCCAAATAGGAGGAAATGAAAAACATATCCAGTGCTTTCATGTACACAGTGAAGGACAATGGAACTGATGGGTATTGTGGAATAGTGTCCTCCAAGCATGACATGCCTGTTTGATCTCTTGAAGTCTCAGCAGCTGTGATTACCCACAGCAAAGCTGCACAAGATTGATCCCATTAACTTTCCATCAAGGAGAAAGGGGTTCAGGAGGTCCTGCCCCTCCCCAAAGATTTATAGGCAGTTAACAGTTACTGAGAGAATTTTTCTTCAGTAATGTTGTCTATCTGTAAGTTACCCATGCTCCTGCCAGTAATCCCTCACTTATGCTCCTAGAAGTCTCCCCAGTTGAACCCATTGGCTTACCCAGGTACTTTTAGGTAGAATCATTTCTTTGTTTCTATGGTTGTTTCCCTATCTGGAGTGAATAAACATTTGTTCACATCTTCTCAGAAAAAGTCCACTCAACAAGGGAGAACACCCTTGGCAATGATCTACCACTGAGTACAAATTCATCATCTGTAGTTTATCAACTAGAAGACCTCCACAGGACTTCCCATCTAAGGCATCCCACTTGAACAGGTGAAAAAAAAAAATCCCTAATACCTGAAGAGTTTGCGTCCTTGCAATTTGATCTAGGAGGAATCTGAACAAGCTTTCCTGTTGTCACTGTTCTGTTCTACCACATGATCACCATTGAAGCCTTGACTGTAATAATAAGGTAAGGTCATCAATGTTCTGACTCTGTCCAGATCACTCCAGCAGGGTCACACTCTAGCCTCTAAGACTGCAACTTCTTCAACTCACATATGCTCAGTCATTGGCCCAGAACATAGCTCCTACTAAAGTTGCTGTTGCAAATGGCTGTTGGCCTCATTGAGTGTGACTAGAACCCATCCCAAACACTACAGCCTTGAATGTAGTTCAAGATGCCTTTGTTCTCTCATGTTATCTTCCTAGGTTTTAGGAAAGGTACCTTTAAGAACTTCCTCAATACTTCAGTGCACATTTACTAAGTACAAAGATATTCTCATACACAGTCACAGAATAATGATCAAAACCAATAAATCTAGTTTCCATCAGATTCTCTGTTCCAAAGTCTATGTGCTAGTGCCCTGAAACTGTCTTCCTTGAGCTCTGTCTTTCCATGTCTAACCTGAGTAAGGACCTTGAACCCAACTGTTCCACCCATCCATCAAGCTCTCTAGTCCCTCTATCAAACTCTCTAGAACCTCCATTAAGCTCTGCTTTCCTTCTCAAGCTTTTCTACCTCTCCAACTCACCTTCCCATGGAGAAACTCTTGCTTGCCCTGTTTCATGGTAGAGCCAGAGGCACTCAGAGCCCTTCACCTTCACAACCACACCTGCTGCTTCCGTGGTTAGTCTCCTGGATTTCTTCTTAGTCCTCCCTGAAGCATATATTTACCACTCTAGCAGAAAGCCTGCTGAACAATCACTGAGAGTATTCTCTGCTGTTTCCTATGACTTCTCTACAGCAGGAAAACATGGTTCTAGTAACTCCATGCTTGTTCTCCTTTTATAGTAACCACATGGCAGTCATGATAAAAAGAAATTTCTTGAAAAGGAAGAGAGCATAATGTAATCCTGCCTTCTTTCCATGTATAGGTCCAAGGATGCATTTTACATGAAGAAAGCCTTGGTGCTTTGTTAACATGCTCGCTCTCGCTCTCTCTCTCTCTCTCTCTCTCTCTCTGTCTCTCTCTCCCTGCCTTCCTCTCCTATTCTTCCCCTCTCTCTTACCCTCCCTTCTCCCTCTCCCTCTTTCTCACTTTATTCGTTTTGTTTTTTGTTTTTTTGTTTTTGTTTTTTGTTTTTTTTAATGAGATAAGGTCTCACATTGTAGCTCTGGCTAGCCTACATCCTCCAAGTAAGCCAAACTGAGCTAGAACTTGCAACAATCCCCCTACCTTTGGCCTCCCAAGGGCTGGGATTATAGGCATAAGCCACCACACCTGGTCTTTTCACAGTCTCTAAGATGCAGACTGTCCCACTGTCTTTCACACACAATCGGGCTAAAATGCTCATGTAACAATGCACCATCTGCCCTCATCTTCTGATATGGAATTCTTCTGCTACATGCAGAAAGCTACTTCTTGCTATGACACCCACCTGATAAGCCTTCCCTGAGTACTTAACTTCTACCTCCCTCATGATCCTGTGTGGTGACATTGTGTTCCCCAATATATTACGCACCCTAATAAACTTATCTGGGGTCAGAGAACAGAACAGCCATTAAATATAGAGGTCAGAAAATGGTATCACAGACACCTTTAATCTTAGCATTCCAAAAGCAGAGATCCACCTGGATCTCTGTGAGTTCAAGGTCACACTGGAAACAACCAGGGATGGTAACTCACTTTAATCCCAGGAAGTGATGGCAGAAAGCAGAAAGGTATATAAGGAGTGAGGACCAGGAACTAGAGCTGGTTAAGCTTTTAGGGTTTTGAGCAGCATAGTTCAGCTGAGAGGCACAGTCTGAGGTGGCAGGATCAGCTGAGGAAATGGCAAGGTGAGGTAGCTGTCGCCTGTTCTGTCTCTCTGAACTTACAGCATTCATCCAAATACCTGACTCCAGGGTTTGTTTGTTTTTTTATTAATAAGACCATTTAAAATTCGTGCTACAACCCTGGCCTCACCACCATGCTGGTCATCCCCGCATGGCTGGCCCCAACAGCTGTTCTCACTCTGTAGTGTAGAATCACTTCTGGGTCTGCCTTCCCCCACTAATCTGAGCATTTACTGAAGGCAGCACCTGTGTTTCATTTCTTTGTCCCCATTACCAGACACAGTGCAAAGAGATACCCAAACATCTGGAGGTTAATAACACAGCTGTAAAGTCAAACCCCACTTTCACCTGAATTTCTCTTCTAAGACTTATTTACAAAGGCCCTTTTCCATGGCAAACCATGACAGCTGCCTGAATACTTTCTCCCTCTTCTTCCTCATAACCTCTTACTTTGCTGGGTTTGACCCATGTTCTAAATATCTTTAATTTGGCTCAAATCCCATCACTCAAAGTGACTTTGTGGTCTAGGCCAGTGACTTTACCTTTCTACTTATTTTTTGAGTTCAAGTCTTCATCTTCTTCAAACTTCATCTACACATGCTGCAAACCTTGTCACCCCCAGGATCTGCCTTACCAAGCAGTCTTTGCCATCACCCTTTCTGACCTGAGATTCCTAAAATTCCTATTCTCAAATATCTCCTTACCTCACACTCACATGTTTTCTTTCCCATGGAGCACCCTCTGGCAGCTCTGGCCCACTATTTTCCCTGAATATTATCACCTTTTGTTGGCATGGCTTAATTTTTTATCTGATCAAGCCACCAACATGCCAATACCTTCCACTGACCACCTGAGAGGCAGTGCAATGGCCTCACTACTCTGTGCACATCCTGTTTCTACTAACATGCTTGTCTAGGGGAATGCAGCCTAGCTCTGTCTAAACATTGAACTCCTCTTGGTTTGCCAAACCTGCTAGAGAAATGTGTGAAGGTACCACAAATTCATGATGTCCAATTTTACCCAAGAGGGCTGGACTATAGTTAGGAACCATGGACTTCTATGTAATAGAAAACAGGCTGGGCTCTCCTCTCCCTCCCTAGTCAATGCTCAAGCAAACAAAAGTTGAAATTCCAAAATCTCCTAACATAATGCACTAGCTTTTTAGGACTTGGGAGAGGGGAATATCTACCTGTTTGCCTGTATGTTTGTTTGTCTGTTTTGAGACAATGTATCCCAAACTAGCCTTAAACTTACTATGTAATCAAGGATGGCCTTGAACTTCTGATCCTCCTACCTCAACTTCCCGAGTGCTGGGATTATAGACATGTACCAGCACATCTGTTTTATGCAGTGTTAGGAATCAAATCCATGATGTTGTACATGCAAGGCAAGCACTCTACTAACAGAGCAACATTCCCAGCTCACTTCCAGGATTTTTGTATGGTAAAATATATATTGAATTTACTATTTTAGATATTTTCAAGTGTAGAGTTGCATTGCAACCCTCAGCACCATTCCTCTCCAAAACTTTCTTAGCTTTCCACACTGAAACTCTTCTCTTTGAACACTACCTCCCTATCACTCCCTATTAGCTCCCACATCCACCTGTTTCTGGGAATGTGGCACCTATTATAGGTGCCTCACATGAATAGAATAATAGCACAAGACTTTTCTTTGTATTACTAGCTTATCTCACTTAGCATCACATCCTGTGGTTCATCATTCTGAACTCTGTGTAGAATTCTCTAATTTCATAAACCTTGAAACTACAAAATGGAGGTGAAAGAAACCAAATGACAAATGGATACTTTCTGTATTCACTGATTCAAAAACTCAACAAAGGGGATGGCTCATCAGTTAAGAACACCTGTTGCTCTTGCTGAGGCTCTGAGTTCAGTTCCTAGTACCCACATCAGGAACTCACAATTGCCTATAACTACAGCTCTGGGGGGATCTGATGTCCTCTTCTAGCTTCCAAAGGAATCCATATGCATGTGATGCACATGTATACATGCAGACAAAACACGCATGTGTGTGTATATGTGTAGGGGGGTGTATGTGTATATAAACTGTTTCATGGAACAAAAAATAAATTTCATTTCATCCACATCAAATCTCTTTCTTTTCTATAGTTTGGGAGAAAATCTGTAAACCACATATCTGAAAACACCTGTCTCCAATACATAAAACCCTCTCAAAACTTAATATTAGGGCTGAGAGTGTGACTCAGTGATAGAATACTTGTCTGGTATGTACAAGGCTCTGGGCTCAACCCTCAGGACCATAAAATAAAATAATTTTTTAAAGTTTAACATTTAAAAATCCAATTAGAAAACAAGCAAAATTTATAAGGACATATTTCACTGAAGAAGCCATAAAGGGGCTGAAAAGGTGGCTCACCTAGAAAAAGCAAGTGTCATGCAGGCCTGACAACCTGAGTTCAACCTGGACCCCATGGTGGAAGAAGAGAACCAAGTCCAGAAAGTTGCCCTCTGACCTCTGTGCCATGGTATACAGGCACCTATAATCACATCATATGCACAAGCTAACAAATACAATTAAAAGTTTAAAAAGAAACCATAAATATAAACCAGTAAATATGTTAAAAGAGGTTTAGAAGCACCAATCACTGGGGAAGTGCAGCTGCATCTTGCTGGCCAGAGGCTGGTGAGAAAGTAAAGTGTGAATAGCACTTTGTGAAAAGAATCTCTTTAATCACTGAATGTGCAAATACCCTTTGACACAGCAACTGAAACCCTGGGCATTTGTCCTATGGGAACAGAAATTTAACATTCACACAAAAACCTGTGTGCAGTTTTATTTGTAATAGCCCCAAACTGGAAACTGGTCCCAATGGTCCTTCACCTGTAGACTTGAATAAGAAACTGTATATCCAACTATAAAATTTCACCCAACAATTGGAAAGCATAGGCTACTAAGATACACTACAGTTTGGATGAATCTGAAGGGCAGAGTGGGGTGAGAATTCAATCTCAAAACATTTTATGTTCTGTGATTCCATTTATATAACATTGTCAGATGACAAAATATAGAGGTAGAAACAGGCTGGTGGTTTCAGGGTTAAGGATGGAGGCTAATATGTTTATCAACACATGATATAAGCAGATCCTTCTGATGCTGAAGTGACTCTGCATCTTGATTGTGATAATTAGTAGAGTCTACATCTAGTACTAATGACAAAGAACTGTAGAAATGTACTGCGCCAAAGTCTAATCCTGTTATGATACCAGACTGCTATGGGACTTCTCCACACTTACTATTCACTACTTGAGACTCTTTATCTCAAAAGTGCAATTCCGAAAAACTTCTTTTCAAAGAATAATAGCTTTGGAATCAGAGAAACCTATTGAGGAAAAGTGCTTCCCTCCCTCTTAAGTTGGTGTTCAACTTACCTTCCTCTGTGTGGTAGTTTGAATATAATTGGCTCCCATAAGCACATTGGGAATGGCACTATTAAGAGATATGGCTTTGTTGGAGTAGGTGTGGTTTTGTTGGAGAAAGTGTGTCATAGCTTTAAGGTCTCATATATGCTCAAACCACACCCAGTATCTCAGTTCACTTCCTTTTACCTGTAAGATGTAGAACTTTTAGCTACCTCTCCAGTACCATTCTGCCTGCATGCCACCATGTCCCACCATGACGATAATGGACTGAACCTCTGAATTGTAAGCCACCCAATTAAATATTTTCCTTTATAAGAGTTGCCAGGCTGGAGAGATGGCTCAGCAGTTAAGAGCACTGGCTGTTCTTCCAGAGTTCAATTCCCAGCACCCACATGGTGGTTCACAACCACCTGTAATGAAATCTGGTGTCCTCTTCTGGCCTGCAGGCATACATACAGGCAGAACTCTGTATGCATAATAAATAAATAAAATCTTTAAAAAAAAGTTGCCATCATCATATTGTCTCTTAACAGCAATAGAAACCCTAAGAAGTTGGTACCAGGGACTGGAGTATTGCTGTGAAAGGCCTGACCATGCTTTTGTTTGTAGGAATTTGGACTTTGCAAGTTGTATTAGGAAAACAGTGGAATGCTTTAAACACTGCTTAATGGGCCAAACTATTAGGAGCATGGAAGACAGTGGTGCTAAGAATGATCTGAACCATGTAGGGGCTGGCTCAAGAGATTTCAGAGGAGAAGAACTTTATTATGTTGCCTAGAAATTGTTCTTGTGATATTTTGGTGAAGATTATGGCTGCTTTTTGCCCTTGTCCAAAGAGTCTTCCTGAAGCTAAAGTGAAGAGTTTTAGACTAATTTTCATTGGCAGAGTAAATCTTGAAACAGCCTAGTATAGACTCTGTCATGTGGTTATTAGTGTTAATGCTAATGAAGATTTATAATGAAAAGGAGCAAGAGTAAATAAAAATACAAAATGTACAGGTTGAGAAAAGGGGCACCGGGAAGTGGAAGAGAGCAAAATACTATGTTCAAGGAGATGAACAGATTAAGAAATGGCATAAAGGGAGTGGTGTTAAGATCCCACCCAGTTAAGTTTCCAACTTGTGAAAAGGAATTAAAGAAAAGCTTAGAGCCAGGTATAGTGGTGCATGCCTTTAATCCCAGCACTCCAGAGGCAGGGGCTAGCAGATCTCTGAATTTGAGGCCAGCCTGGTAATCAGAGCAAGCTCAAGGACTGACAAACGTAGACAGTGAAGGAAACTATGGAAAACAGAAAATTAGTGAAGATGTAATTGAACAAGGGGACTATGTTCCAGACCCAGCAAACAGCAGAACTTGGCAGCTTTGGCCATGTGGTTCTGGATTTAGAGTTAAAAATAGAAGAAAGGGGCAATGGAATTTGCCTCCACAACTAAGGAAAACCACGGAAGCCAGACATATGTCAGGTGTGTCCTTGAATGGAGGCCTAGAGAGGCCATTGTATAAAGCTGTGAAATTGAAGCCTGGATTGCCTTGAAGACCCCAAAATGTTTAGAGATGCCAGAGCCATGGTATACCTGCCAAGGAAAGCTGCTAGCAGTGAGAGGAAAGCACAAGAGAAAGAATTTTGTTGCAGTCAACAAAGCTGAAAGGAGTTGGAGATCTGAAGACTGTTTTGACATTAGACATGGAAATACAGAGTTTGGACTTTGGTCCAGTATTTCCTCACTATGCTCTCTTCCCTACATTTTGGAGCAGTAATGTATATCCTGTGCCATTATATGTTGAAAGTATGTTGTGGTGATATTGTGTTCCCCCAATATATTGTGCACCCTAATAAATTTATCTGGGGTCAGAGAACAGAACAGTCACTAGATAAACATAGAGTCCAGAAAATGGTAGCACTCACACCTTTAATCCTAGCCTTCTGGAGGCAGAGATCCATTCAGATCTCTGTGAGTTCAAAGCCACACTGGAAATAGCCAGGCATGGTGACTCATGCCTTTAATCCCATGAATTGATGGCAGCAAGCAAAAAGGTATATAAAGTATGAAAACCAGGAACTAGGCTGGTTAAGCTTTTAGGCTTTGAGCAGCACAATTCAGATAAGATTCATTTGGATGAGGACTCAGAAGCTTCCAGTCTAAGGAAACAGGATCAGCTGAGGAACTGGCAAGGTGAGGTGGTTGTGGCTTGTTCTGCTTCTCTTATCTTTCAGCATTCACCCCAATACCTGGCTTCAGGTTTGATTTTATTAATAAGAACTGTTAATATTTGTGCTATAGTATATGATTTGTTTTTTATTTTTATTTTATAGGTTATTACAGCTGAGATTGCTTGAATCTCTAAAGAGACTTCAAACTATGAACTTTAAAACATTGTTGAGACTGTAATAGACTGGGAAATTTTGGGGTTGGAATCAATGTATTTTGCATTATGATATTCTTACAAGCTTATGGGACCAGAGAGTAGAATGTGGTAGTTTGAATGTAATTGGCTCCTGGGAGTGGCACATTTAGGAGGTTTGGCTTTGCTGGAGTAGGTGTGGCTTTGTTGGAATGAGTATGTCACTGTGGAGTCAGGCTTTGAGGTCTCATATGTGCTCAAGCCACATCCAGTGTCTCAATTCACTTCCTGTTGTTGACTACAAGATATAAAACTCCCAACTAACTCTCCAACATCATGTCTGCCTCACGCCACCATGTCTCAACATGATGACAATGGCCGAGCGATGCTGGGGCACACTTTTAATCCCAGCACTTGGGAGGCAGAGGCACTTGGGTGGATCTCTGTGAGTTCAAGGCCAGCCTGGTCTATAGAGCGAGATCCAGGAAAGGTGCAAAGCTACACAGAGAAACTCTCTCAAACAAAACAAAACAAAACAAAAAACCAAAAAAACAAAACAAAAAAGCATCAAAAAAAAAAAAACAAAACAAAAAAAAAAAAAAAAAAAAAAAACAAAACAAAACATGATGACAATGGACTAAACCTCTGAAACTGTAAGCTACTCCAATTAAACGTTTTCCTTTATAAGAATTGTGTGGTCATGGTGTCTCTTCACTCTCTGCCTTCCCACCATGGCCCATGGGTGTTCCTACCACTCAGCTAAGCACTCTGGTGGCAACTTGAAAGTTGCAAAGTCAGGGATTGGGTATTTAGCTTAGTGGTAGAGCGCTTGCCTAGCAAGCACAAGGCCCTGGGTCGGTCCTCATTTCTGGGTAAAAAAGAAAAAAAAAAAAAAAAAAAAGATAGTTGCAAAGTGCATTTAAACTGCCCAGGCCCTGTTTTCCTCAGATTATTGTTAGCTAATATTACAGCATACTACCTTGACACTTTCATCCCTCCTTGCTTTCCTTCTGCTGTCACTCTTTATTTTTACATCCCTTCTACCCATCCTGATGAACCCTCTGCTTTCTGCTTTCCAGTGTCTTCATTCCACATACTTCCCTTAGCAAGTTCAGCTACAGAAGGATGCAATGATCTCAATGTTCCTATTGCCTACCAATGAGCTTCAAATTCAGATGTTCTAAACTAGCCTGAAGTCATTGTCAGTTCTTGTAGTTGGAGAGCTTCTCTCCAGGTTTCACCAAGCCCCCATGGTCCCACAACCCACGTATAAAATAATCATACAGACACTTATATTATTTAAACTGCTTGGCCATTAGCTCAGGCCTACCATTGTCTAGCTCTTACTCTTATATTTAGCCCATTTCTGTTAGTCTATATTTTGTCACATGGTTTGTGGCTTACCAGTATCTTTACATGTTGCTTCTCATGGCAGCGGCTGGCAGTGTCTCCTCCCAGCCTTCCTGTTCCCAGCCTTCTCCTCTTCCTTGTCCTGCCTACCCTATCCTTCCTGCCTGGCTACTAGCCAATCAGCACTTTATTTATACAGAGTGATATCCACAGCAAGTTCTCTTGAACTTGCTCTTCCCCAGCATCCTCTAACCCTGATCAGGGTTCCAACATCCATATTCCAAAATCAATAGTCTAGGTATTCCTTATTCCCCATACCCACTTAGATCAGGCAATTGCACCTCCTTCTTAAAGCCTCTGGAGCTCCCCCTCTGTTCTATCCTTCTCTCTACTCTACTATATTAGCCCAGATACATGGCTTTGGGGCCATCCTAGTCAAGTCAGTTATCCTGATCCTTCATCCAGCAGCCAAACAGAATTGTCTAAAGTAAAAATCTGACTGTCCCTCTCTAATCCAATATTCCTTCCAATTTGACTAAATTCTACTCCTATTCTACAAAACTTTATATATAGAATATAGAAGACCCTCTATGATCTCAAGGCAGGGAGGATGCTCTTTAACAAGACATAGCTTTAAAATACTATTGCCTAATAAACCAATACATGGATTAGTGATTTAAAGCACAACTAGCTATTACCACTGAAAGTTCTGAAGGTCACCACCTGAGCCAAGGTTAACTGGGCAGTTCTGTGGTCTTTGCTAAGGCCATTTATGAAACACCATCTAATCTCAGGTTAAGTGGGTTTGGCTATTGGTGGGGTGATTGATATCTTAGTCTTATCTTCCTATAGGCTCATTTGATCTTATTGACAAGATGGCTGTTAGATTCCAAGAAAACAAAGGCATGATGTCTCTGTGTTCAGAGCCAGCACAGTATCATTTCCCTCTTTGACAGATGGGAGCAAGAGACCCACGCTAAGTTCCCATGATACAAACCTATTTTCTTTACCTTTCAAAAATAATGGTTCCCAAACCCCAAAAGCATTCCAGCTGGCAAAAAGCATGTTTAGCTTTTACAAATATTTAAGTGCAAGTCAATGAACTAACAGAAGAAATTCCAAACAGCTGGCTTCCCAGGGGAATGCTCCAAGAAAGGAAAGGGGAAGAAGATCTTTTCCATTTGCACACTGGAAAATTTACTGTTTTAAATTTACCCTAGCACATGATGATGAGATTAAAAACAGTGGGTAAGGCATGATTCTGTGTCCTGATTCTGTGGGAAATTCACGGCCATTCAGATTTCCAGAAGGAATCACCTGAGATCAGGCAAGTCACTGATCTTTAAGAGATGGGATGGAGGGCTGCTGTCCTAAGGGTCATCTTGCTCAGAGGGGATTGGGAAGTTCCAGAATGTTACAAGTACACTTTGGCACCATCTCTGGAGAGGGAGTCTGAAGCACTCTAGTCAGGAACTCAAGCATAAGAAGTGCTTGGCCATATGTAAAACCCATACTAACCCATCTTTGGAGTCTTTTCTTATGGGCTCAGAATCCTCTTACTGGAGGCCCTTCTTGATACCTAGGCCATAGGAAAACATATACTTCCAGTAATTGAAATCTGCAGACATTTCCAGTTAGCTTCTGCAAACCTCAGAGGTTACCAGCAACATCCCCACTTCTACTTCATATCCCAAGTATCACTGAGGCCAGTGATCTGAGCCAAGGAAACATACCTAGGACAGACAGCCCCAAAATTCCTATCTAACAGCAAGAGACAGATTGACAGAAGAGGCTTGAAAAACAACTCAAAATAGGGAGCAAAGTTCAGGAAAAGACTTGCTAAGAAGCAGCAGAGACTGTCTTCAATTAATAATTTATATTTTCACCATGAAGTGAACTTTAGTATAAAACAAAATTTTGAAAATGAAGATTTAAAGATGACATAGAAGACAATATAATTTTTAAAAAGAAAGACCTCTAAATTTGGTATAACAGGCCTGTAATCCCATAGGATGGAGGTAGAGGCAGAAAGATTGGAAGTGCAAGGTCACCCCAGATACACAGTTAGGTCAAGTTCAGCCTGAGCTACTCATACTTGAGCCCTTGTCTCCAACAAAAGAAAAAAATAAATGAAAGAAAGAAAGGGAGGAAGGAAGGGAGGGAGGAAGGGATGGAAGAAGGGAAGGAAGAAGGTGAGAGGGAAGGGGAGATAAGGAGAGAAGAGTATGGTGGTATTGTGTTCCCCAAAATATTGTGCACCCTAATAAACTTATCTGGGGTCAGAGAACAGAACAGCCACAATACTAAACATAGAGGTTAGGCAGTGGTAGCACACGCCTTTAATCCTAGCATTCCAGGGGCAGAAATCCCTCTGGATCTCTGTGAGTTCAAGGCCACATTGGAAACAGCCAGGCATGGTGACTCACGCCTTTAATCCCAGAAGGTGAGCCTTTAATCCCAGGGAGTGATGGCAGAAAGCAGAAAGGTATATAAGGCGTGAAGACCAGAAACTAGAAGCATTTGGCTGCTTAAGTTTTCAAGCTTTTGAGAAGCAGTCAGCTGAAATCCATTCAGATGAGGATACAGATGCTTCCAGTCTGAGGAAACAGGATCAGCTGAAGAACTGGCAAGGTGAGGTAGCTGTGGCTTGTTCTGCTGCTCTGATCTTCCAGCATTCACCCCCATACCTTGCTCCAGGTTTAATTTAATTAATAAGACTTTTTAAGATTCCTGCTACAGAAGAGAAGGGAGGCAACACTTTTCCAGAAGCTCAAACCAAAGACCAAAATAGGGTCGTGCTTTGCCTTGCAGAGTGCCACCAAAAGCAGAAGTAGAAAGCAGCAGCAGCAGCAGCTGTTTTCCCCAGACACTGTGGATGGGAATGAGGAGAGGATGGAAAATGTGGACAGGAAGCTAAGTGACCATATTCTGAAAAATGTTGCTTAAATCCACAATTCTATCCTGAATATTCCCCCCAAGTGTTTTCAACAGTACAAGTAATGTATCAAGAAACAACTTTTGTGAATCAGTGAGGTGGCTCAGTGGATAAAGGCACTTGACATCAAGCCTGATGACCTAAGTTCAAACTCTATGGTGAAAGGAGAGAATTTACTCCTACAAGTTATCCTCTGACCTACACACACACACACACACACACACACACACACACACACACACACTAATTAAAGATAGGAAATTTAGACAATAGTAGTTCTCTAGTTGGACTTAATAAGCACACAACAAGAAATAAATCATACCTGGAAACATAGCCAACTATCCAGGGCTGTTGAAGTCATGGATCTCAGAGGAAAACTTATAATTGCCACTTTCCTAGACCAGTATAATCCCTAACTACATTATAAATATTTGTCCTTATACACTCAGGTAAGTGTAGTCCTTACCCCTATTGAAGGAAACTTCTCCTTACAACAAAAGGAGACTGTTACAGAAAACCACAACCATTAAAAAATGCAGAGTTGTGGAGCCCCGTACCAACTGATACATCTACAATACAGTTCCTGAACCTAAGGCTCAGGGATCATTGAAGAAGAAGAGTCAGAAAGAGCCAGGGGAACGGTGAGTTTATTGTGAGATGATGTTTCCTAGGAATGTTAGAAGCTACACCAATAAAACCCAACCAACCTTCTGCCTAGATGTGAACTGAATAAAGACAACAGCAGTAGATATGCTTATGTGGGGGTGGGATTCAATGAGGCCTCAAGCCTAAAACAAAACAACAAAACAAAAAAAAAAAAAAAAAAAACAAAACAAAACAAAAAAAAACCTACAGGCAACTAAGAAATGCTGAGAGTAGGAAAAAAAAAAAAAAAAGTCTTTCCCAAGGAAAAGCACACCAACTGATTAACCAATATCAAATGGTCAGTAATAATATACAGAATGAGAAAGTTGTATTTGTGAATTTTGGAATGTATACACATAAACACATATATTTATTCATATGTAACAAAAATTAATGAAAATGAGGTCATGAATTTAAAAGAGAAAAAGGAGGAGTATATGGGATATTTTAGAGGGAGTATAGGGAATGGGAAAATTATGTGATTATTTTATAATCTCAGAAAATAAAAGAATAATAATTTTAAAAATTAAACAATTAAAGAAACCACTTTGATATTTTCTAACATTATACTTCCTGCAGAGACATCCTTTGAAAAAAATCCAAATATAACTCTGTATGTATATATATAGACAGAGAGAGAGAGAGAGAAAGAGAGAGAGAAGGAAAGTCTAACACTATACCTCAGGTTAGCCTGAAGCTCATTTTACATAGCCCATGCTGGCCTCAAACCTGTAGTAAATTTACTGTCTTAGCCTCCTAGATAGTACTAGTTTTGCAGGTGAGAATCTGACCTGGGTATATCATCCCAGCACCTGAGAAGCTGGTGCAAAGATTTTGAGTTCAAGGTCATTCTACAAAAAAGACTCTACAGGAAGAGAAGTAGAGAGAAATGGACAGAAAGGAAAGAGATTTATTTTAAATAATTATATTTAAATTAAATGTATTTATTTTAATTAATATAATTAATTAAAAAAACAAAATACAAACAAATAAAGACTATTTGAAAGTCATAATCCTGGCAGGCCCCACTCCAGTCTGAATCGACAGTGGACACAGATGGTGTTCCCCCAGACTTTGAGTCTGAAGCGGCCACAATTAACTATCAGGTGTCATCATACCAAAGACTGCCCAGGTCTCTAGGCCCAGGCACCCAAGAGAGGAAAGGCAACAGCTCTGTATCATCCATCCTTTGTGACTGGGGTGGGCAACACTCAACCAAGCACCACCTGTGAACCAACCAAGAACCCTGGCGCTGGACGATTGGTCACTATTGTGGTGCAATTGTACAGAGTGATGAGGTGGAAGAGAGAGAGAAAGGCAGAATGATTCGTAGGCTGGGGAGAGAGACAGATCTGGAGAGGTGAAGGTGGTGAGGAATGGGCTGATGTGAATGGCCAACTGGCCACCTGAGTCCAGGGAGATGTCTGGGCCTGGGCTATGACCAAGGGTCAGGTCTTGAGCCCAGGCCCTGGAGCAGCCTAGGGGGCCTGTGTTGATGTCTGTGGCTCTTGTGGTCACTAGGAGCCTGTGCAGGAGGAGCCTGTGGTCTGAGCCTCCACCTGGGGCCCTGATGGTGTCTGAGGGCCATGCTGCTGTGGGGGCCATGCCAATCTGGGTGGCCCACACAGCAACCTGGGGCTGTGGTGACAACCTGGCCCAGATTGTTGCAGAGGACATGTCTGGGACAGGTCTGTGGTCCTGAAGCAGCCAAGGTCTGCGGTGATGTCCCTGGCCCATGTTGCTGCCAGGGCTCACATGGATGCCCAGAGTCTGGGCCAAAACCTGTGGCCATGAGGATGTCCAAAGGTAATGCTGCCACCACGGACATCCTAATCTGAGTGGCCCATGCTGAGTGGGCCATGGTGTCATCCAGTCCAGGGTTACTGCCTAAGGCTATGTCTGGGCCATATCTAGGACCCCTAAAGAGGCCAGGATCTGGGGTGGTGTCTATGGCTCCAGTTGCCACTAAGGGCTCTGCAGATGCTCGGGTATCTGCCCGCTGGGTCTGTGGTGCTGTTATAATTAGGGTCTGTAATGATGTCCATGCCTGTGTTAGCACAGGGGTCATTGGAACCATGCTGTGCCGAGCCCACCCAACCCTTCACTGGCCTGGGAAGGCTAGTTCTGCCCCTCGCTTGGGATTAAAGGTTTTCTCCTGTCCTGTCCAGCCCATGGTCCTGTAGTCACTTATAAAATAATCATTCAGAGGCTTAATATCATTTACAAACTGGATGGCCTATGGCAGGCTTCTTGCTAGCTAGCTCTTATTATCTTAAATTAACCCATTTCTATTCATCTATGTTTTGCCATGTGATCCATGGCTTCACCAGTCTGCTGGCATGTTGTTCCTTGGGAGGCAGACTGGCATCTCCCCAGACTCCACCTTTCTCTTTCCTGTCTCTGTCCTTGAATTTTCTGACTGCCGGTAAGATGACTTGCCATAGGCCTTATTTATTAACCAGTGGGAACAACATATATTCACAGCATACAGAACGACATCCCACAGCACTTCCCCTTTTCTATCTAATCAAAAAGGAAGGTGTTAGCTTTAATATAGTAAAATTATATATAACAAACAGTTATCAAGCAAGAATTACAGTTACAATATCTAGTCTATTTGTATTTGGCAAAATTAAAGAAAATATTTTATCATCTGTCCTATATCTGTGAGTCTAAAGTTTCATATCTAATTTATCTTTTATCATAACCAAGGAAAATTATAACTATTTAGTCGTCAACTACATCAAAGACCCCAGAAGGATATAATAATACCTAAATAAACAGGAAGTGCATTGTAAGCAAGTGCCAAAAATCTATAATGACAGAAGCAGCTGGCTGCCTAGACCGTCACCCAAAGTTCCTCTGCAATGTTGGGGGATCCATCTTCAGTCTATAGACCTATAGTTTTTTAGTCGCTTCTCCCTGTGCCCTATAGAATATCTGTCAGTCTCCTCTGTGAAGCAGGAACCTGAAGGACCATCTCACCTTTTTTTGGCAAAATTTAGTGGTCAATTTTCTATGGGTTCTGTATGTCCAGTTTATATAGCATACTGTCAAGCAGTCCAGGTAAGAGGAGTTCTTTGCCCAACAGGCCATTTTGTGCCAAGAAGACCATAAACTCCATATGCAGTATCTCTGATGCCCATCTTCCTCTTGGAAGCAAGTCAGTGCTGCCAGGAGCAGATATGTCTCACTGTCCAGAAAGTCTAAGTTTTTAAAACATTTTAAATGCCATATTCTATAGGTCTTTGAAGTGTTTGAAGATTACCTACCTAATTGAAAACAGCTTATTTTTTCACCAATGTGAACAGCATATGTTCACAGAGTACAGAAAGATACCCCACAGCACTCGCTGGTTATTGCAGCAGATGATCTGGCTCTATACCTCAGGGGAGAGCTTGCCTCACACTCAGGAAAGATGGTTCCACCCCTCACCATATGCATGCACCTCACCTAAGAAGCACACTAGAGCTGACCTTGTAGTTGGGCACAGGTGAGCCGACCCTGAAAGCTTGAGAGCATGAGAGCTGACTCTGCCCCACCACCTTGTCTGCCATGTGGTGGCATGAATAAAGGAAAGATGCCCTCCCCCACTTCCTCACCCATTACCACCTGTGGCAGGTGAAAGAACTGGCCCTGGGGTCATAAAAGTGGGAGAACTAGCCCTGACCCTCACCAGCTATAGCATACAAAAAGCAGCCTCTGCTTCCCCTCTGGATAGTACACTAGAGCTGATCCTATTGTTGGGTATGCAGGTGAGCCAGCCCTGAGGGCATGAGAGCAGGAAAGCTGATCCCACCCTCCCACCCTCATATGCTCCATGCAGCAGTTAGGAAAGAGGGTCCTGCACCAAGCTTGCCTGGGCAAAACAGTAGAGCTGACCCTGGCAATATGAATGAGGGGGACCCGGATCTGAGGGATCAAGAGCAGGAGAACTAGCACTGTTCCTTGCTATAGACTGCTTTGGGTAGTGCTGAATAGCTCATCTGGGTTGTGACAATGACAGAATGCAAGAACTGACCAACTCAGCTACCACCGAGGTCCAGAAACAGGGCTGAGTTGGTCCATTCCAACATCTACCGAATCCATGAACTATTAGAGCATGTGAAAGGGATGAACCTTCAGATTCAAAAGAGTAGGATTTCCATGACAACAATATGATATCCAAAAAGAGCCCCAGTGGTGTAGCAGAAACCAGAGGCCTTGAGCCAGACCAGTTACTTGTGGTAATGAACACTTGCAAGTAAAGATGAACAGACTAAGGGGTAAACTGTGTGTCTCAATGTGCGACACTACAGCTTCAACAAGATGATGATAGTGAAGATGATTATCCTTTTTTGGTTTTGTTTTGATTGGTTGGTTTAGTTTTTGGTTTTTCTTTTTAAATTTGGTTTTGATTTGGGAGGAAGTTTGCAAGGGCAGAGGGCAGATTCAAGGATATAGAGAGATAAGTGCGATTGGAATACATGCTGTGAAATCCACAAAAAAATCAGTTAAAAAAAAGTCATAATCCTATGATTTTCTGTGATGGTCTCCATTTGTTGAAAGAGAGGCAGACTTTGATGAGAGACAGCAGATACTTTTATCTGTGAGTATGAGGATAAGATTTAGAATAATTTCCAGTACCCGTATGGTCTTCCTCCTATTGAGTAAGCCTTAAGTTCAATTAGACAGTTGTTGGTTGCCACCATGTGAGTGTCACTTATTACACTTTTATGCATAGCTTATCATAAGGGTAATTATTGAGATTCATAAGTGTGGCAGCTGTTTAATTGTTTTCCTCCCTTGGCAGTTTGCATAGTATTTCTGGAACCATGGAAGCCAAGCTGCAGGAAAGAGGCTTTCAAGTCAGGTACAGATCAAATCATCACAGTCCTGTATCCTAAGAGTGTGGTGTCTTCAGCAATAGGGGCCCATCTCAACCCCTGATAGGCAAATAAAGGTTACATCTATCATTTATATTTTGAGGGGAGTCACTTGGTCTACCATAACCAACTATTTGAAAGGAGGTTTCTTATGCTTGGTACTGGGATTTTTGTTAGTCTAAGGTTCTTGTGGAGAGCACTGTCAGCCCAAGTAGCTTAACTTCCAGATAGATAGATAGATAGATAGATAGATAGATAGATAGATAGAAGGTAGATATGTGATAGATAAATAAAAAATATGATAGATGATAAATAAAAGATAGGTGATAAATCGATAGATGATAGATAAGTAATAAATAGAACATGTTAAATAGATTATAGATAGATAGATATATACATACATACATGATAAAGATGAGTAAATAGATATATGTATAATAAAATAAATGTTTCCTTGAGGATTTGTCAAACAATCTTGGTGTTATTTTCCCTAGTCCCTCCTTCTTCTTCTGTATTGACTTCCCTCCCTCCTTCCCAGTTGGAGGCCACTCCAATTTGATGCAAAGATCAGCAGATTATGGGGACCTCAGATCCAATGGTTATATCTACATCAAAGCATCTACATCTATGGTCCAGGTAACATTGAGGAAGAGGAGGTAAAAGATAAGAAGGGCCAAAACACCAAGAAGTATGCTGTAGAACAGTCTCTCCTAGAAATAGCTGCATAAACAAGACCAGAACAATGGCAGTATCAATACACATGTTAATAGGAAAGGGGTAAATTTGTGGGCAAGTAATGACTGCTGGGAGAAGGAGACTTAGCCTCTCCCAGGGATGAGCCTCCTTGTTGGTTGTCCAATACAGAGTGGTCAATCTTGAAAACATTTACACACAAACAGCAAAAAGGGACTCAGAAAATTGTGTTTGAATGTATTTGTCCATATACATAAATACTTAAGTATATCTATGATACAATAATAATCCAATAAAAAGAGGCTATCAATCTGAGAGTGGATAAGTACATGGGAGGGGTTCAAAGAAAGGAAGGGAGCTGGATAGGTGAAAAGGTAGGGGGAAGTGGTATAATTCTATTTCAATTTTTTTTTATCTTAAAAGTGAAAAACAAAGTCATTTAATCTTGGAGCTACAGAGGGAAATGTGAAAAAAGATGACTAATTGCAGAAAAACACATAAGGGATCAATTCAGCTAGGACAGCATTCACATAACAGAAGTTATAAGAAAGGAGAACCTTGAAGACATAGAGAAAGAAATAACCAAACAAATAATTGAGTAGCAAGATGTCTGACAGTAAATAAAGGCACTTGTCACCAAGTCTGATAACCCAGGTTCCATCCCTAGGACCTACATGTGGAAGAGGAGAGCCAGCTCATTCAGGTTGTCCTCTGACCTCCACATAATACCCTGGCATGCACACACCCATATATACAAACATTCACACACAGAGAACAAGTAAGTAAAATATAATTTAAATGTTTTTAAAGTAAAAATTGAAGAAAATCCCACAGCATTGAAGAAAGACAAAACCTCCAAAGTATAAGATCACAAGTTCCACACAAATGAAAAAAGAATAGTCCATAGACAATCTCATGGAACTCTAGTAATAAAGGGGATCCTAAATAGTCTAAGAAAACAAGAAACAGAACCAAGAATAAAAAACAGACAAGGATTCTTGTTCTTACCAGGTGTATCCAAGAATTGATGACAAGGGGGGCTTTCACCTTCACAAGAGGAAGAAGTCACCTGATATCTTGCCTAGCAATCAGTCCAATGTGGAAGGGAAGAAAGGCTTATCACACACACATACACACACACAAAGTCAGTGAATTGACTCCCTTTTCATTTGTTTCTTAAGATAAAAACTTTTGATGATGTATTACCCATAAATGAAATGGATATGCAACTAAAAAGGACACAACAGAACTATACATATATGAATTCACAGAGACTGTGACTGTATGCATAAGACATGCACAAATTCAAACCAGACAAAAATCCCATTAAGAAGGGGAAATATGAGCAAGCCGCAGAACTTGGCAGCTTTGGCCATGTGGTTCTGACTTTAGAGTTAAGGACAGAAGAAAGGAGTTAAGATCCTGTGGTTCTTGTTAGCTGGGGCTGAAGAATCAGCTGTGATTAACAAGATACCAGAACTGCTTTGCTGGGATCCTTGATGTTGGTTGGCTATAGCTAAGAAATTAGTGGTGATTAAGAAGAGACCAACATCACTGAGGTGAAATCTTCTGGAATCATTTTCTGAGAGCACAGAGAAGCTGTGTCCCAGAGGCAGCCAAGGTTGTACTTTGTGCTGGCAGCCAGACTTGGTAATATGTGTCACCCAGGTGGTACTGGCTTTGAAGGCATGGAGGGGTCATGGGGAGAAGCTGAGCCTTGGCACTGTGAGAGGCCAGGAAAGGCTGTTGGTGAAGGTTCAGCCTCAGAAGCAATTGAAGGCCCAGGACTGAAGGAGTCATGCAGAGAAGTTGAGGCTTGGCACCATGAGGAAGGCCTATGAGAGGATATTGGTGAAAGTGCAGCATGGATGCAGCAGAAGATCCCAGGGTTTTGGAGATGCCAGTGCCATGGGATAACCACCAAGAACAGCAGCAGCAGTAGAATGGAGCCAGCCTGAGCCCAGAAGACCAACTGTGTTGTATGTACTACAGAGGGCGGAATCAGAGAAGTGACCCAAGCCCTTTGGAGGTGTCCAGAAGATCATGAGTGGATTCCAGATATTGAACAGTTGGAATTTAGTAATTACCCAGACGTTAGAGATGCCAGAGTGGTGGAATACCTGCAGAGAAGAACTGCAGACAGGGAGTGGGACCAGCCCAACAGACAGAAGTGAATTGAAGTCAACACAGCTGAACAGAATTGGAGACCCAGAAAGCGTTTTGACATCAGAGATGTCATGGAGATTCAGAATTTGGAGTTTGCCCAGCTGGTTTCAGTCTTGCTTTGGTCCAGTATTTCCTCACTATGCTTCCTTCCCTACATTTTGAAATGGTAATATATATCCTGTGCCATTATGTTGGAAGTATGTGATCTTTTTTTATTTGACTTTAGAGGAGATTATAGTTAAAAAAAAAAAAAAAAAAAACTGCATGAATCCCAGAAGAGACTTTGAACTTTGGGTTTTTAAACATTGTTGAGACTGTGATAGCCTATGGAGACTTTTGAAATTGGACTAAATGAATTTTGCATTATGATATTGTTAAAGGTTTATGGGGGCCAGGGAATGGAATGTGGTAGTTTGAA